>NC_143159.1:16774309-17074309 GCF_041381405.1 Jatropha curcas
GGGTTAAAACTCTCCTTCCTGTTGGACCAGAAGGTCGAAGCAAACAACAGCAACAAGGTGAACCTAGCTGCCTGAGTAGCCGTCAGCTCTCCCCGCCTGTATTTAGCATAAGTGTTGGGGGCCTGAAGGTATAGCCAGCGTCTAGAGACGCTCAAAGGCGGAGTAGCGGAGTTTGGGCCGACGATCCGAGGCAAGTCTATCCCGATCAGCTCCACCATCTGGTCAGGGGAAATCTCTGTCCTCCAGTCGTCATATAATTCGATCGGTCGAGTGCCAAACGGGATTCTAGAAATCACTGAAAAATCTACAGGGGTCATTGTCAACTCGCCCCAAGAAAAATGGAAAGTATTGGTGGTGTCCCACCATCTCTCGGCCAAAGCACACAGTAACTCCTTGTGACTGATCCGGCCCATGTCCTGGTGCCTCAGGTAACCTAAATGGGACGGACTGATAATCGCCCCAATCGGATGTTCAGGATCAAATATCTCGAGCGGGATTTCAGACATGGAGGTCTCACCCACATCCACTTTGATATAAGGGTCCTGAAACGGTAAAGCAATCTAAGAGTTATTCCTCGGTTCCTTACTAAGGATAATATCTTAGTTTCACCCTAGCATGCATACTAATAAAAGCAGTATGCCAAAAAATTATCACAATTCGGCCACAGAGGCCCACAATTCACAATTCGGCCACAGAGGCCCAACAATTCACATTCACGCCATAGAGGCCCGAAAGTTCACAATCCGGCCACGGAGGCCCAAAAATTCACAATCAGGCTAAGGAGGTCCGCAAATTGATAACCCGGCCACGAAGGCCCGAATATCCCTAGTACAATCCAAGGCTCAAAAAAAAAAAATTGCAAACAAAGGGGAGCAAAAAGGGGCTTACCTGGGCGAAGATGCCAGTTACGGAGGCATGAGTATCAGAATCCACCGTGAGATTGATTTCTTCAAGAGAAATGCCTAGAGAACCCAGAAAATCCTCACCGCTGAGATCCGAGGAAGCCATAGAGAGAAGAAGCTTCAAGCCTTGAAGGTTGAGAGAATTTGAAGAAAGCTTTGTAACTTGAAAAGCTTAGAATGATTGAAAATGAAAAATTCAAGCTATTTATAAGCAAATGGCTAAAGCACGGGTCTTCTAGACGCGTCCGATTTTCGCCTTCAAAATTTGTGTTTCAGCTAACCACCGACTCCCATAAATCATTTTTATGGTCGCCGGTGGGGGGTAACTGTGAATACTCAAATTTTGAGGCTCGAAAAGCCTATTTTTCTGGACTACGGACAGTCCGACCTGACCAAAGGCCATTTCGGAAAATCACCGAAAATATGCCAATATGGTACTTAAAATGTCCGGAATGTCGCAACGATCACGGAACAGGTCCCAGAATATTTTTCGGAGACCCGGAACTCCCGAAAACTCCTCCGGAGTGAAAAAGCCCAAGTAACCGCGGCCGAGCACGGTGGTTCCGGCCACCGTGGCACCTGCCACCGGCACCGGCGGCACATGCCGCCGGCGCCACCTGCCACCGGACCGCCGGCGGCCCCTGCCGCAGGACCGCCAGCGGCACCTGCAGCCGGACATCCGGCGGCACTGCCGCCGGCGACCCATTTTTTGCCTATAAAAGGCCACTTACCTCTTCAATTTTGACACCCCTGTCTGTGTTGACGGACGATCTTCCTCCCTCCCACGCTCCTTGCGATTTCTTTACCGCTTTTTGCATTTAATTTAATTTTTATTGCATTTTTATTGTGATACTTGGACACTAAAATTAAACAAAATAAAATTAATTAATATTTCCTAAACGAGGAGCTTAATCTGGAGCTAAGAAGCGGCCGTCGATTAAATCAGGTACACAAATGAAACTCTGCTCATTTAATTTTAGCACTTCATGCATATTTCTCTTCTACTCTTAATAATTCTACAACTGCATAAATGCATTCACGTCATCATTTAGACAAATAAACTGTCTTAATTGAACACGATTAAGCTTAAATGTCCGGTTAATTAATAATCGTGGTATTGAAGTTTAAATCCGACAATATTGGCTAAAATGCCTAGTTAATCAATAACTACGGTGTAATCGCCTTTATTTCGAACACTTCGCCTAAAGGTCCGATTAATCGATAATTGTGGCTAAAAGCCTTAATCAATCGCGTTTTGGCAACAAATTGCCTACAGTTTAATCAATCACATTTTGGCAACAAATTGCCTACGGTTTAATCAATTTTGGTAAACAAATTGCCTATAAATTAGATTAACCACTGTCTAGCGACAAATCGCTTAAATCGAACTTTTTGGCAAAATGCCTTAAATTAATCAATCTTTTGGCCAAAGGCCTTAAAATCAATCAATTTTAGCGACAATCGCCCAATCAACACTTTTGGCAAACAGGTTGCCTAAATCGACACATCTTAGCAATCAATTCTGGTGACAATCGCCCAATCAACACTTTTGGCAAACAGATTGCCTAAATCAACACATTTTGGCTAAAAGCCTTAAAATCAATCATTTCGGCAATAATAAGCCCGAACATCAATTTTGGCAATAATAAGCCCAAATATCAATTTTGGCGACAAATCGCCCGACAACCGTTTTTGGCACAAATGCCTTAAAACCAACACATTTGGCGACGAACGCCTAATCGAATCAATCGATCCTTTGGCAAAATGCCTAAACAAAATGCACGAAGCATACACACACTCATGCATTAAGCATACTCCTTCAAAGCCCTTGAAACAAGGCCTATTGAACTACGTTGACTTTGATCTTCCATTCAAACGGAAGTACGTAGGCACGTTCGGGATTTAACCCCGGGTGGCAAGTCGAAATCACATAAACATTTCATTTGGTCCAATTACATCATTTACCTTGCAAAGCATTCATTCTTTTGGTTAGTTTATCAGCATGACATAGTCTCGGGATCCATCTCGAGTTTGCATACCATGCCTTAGACATTGGGATAATTAATCTAGTAACTAGGTTAATTAAAATCGGAGTCAACTTAGGGTTTTTCCTAGTTTACCCTAAAATAATTAAACAAGGTGGCGACTCATACATTCACGTGCATTTCTGCCCTTAGTCACATGCATTCATATGCCTATGATATTTGGGGTCGGGGTCCACAAGCTCCCTTTCACCTTTGCTTGTTTTAATTATTTCTTGGGCCTTAGAGGCCAAAATGTGAATTCTTGGGCCTTAGGGGCCAAAATGTGAGTTTTTGGGCCTCTGTGGCCAACTGTGAATTTTTGGGCCTCCGTGGCCAAAATGTGAATTTTTGGGCCTCTATGGCAAAAAATGTGAATTTTTTGGCCTCTTTGGCCAAACTGTGAATTTTTGGGCCTTGGGGGCCAAAATGTGAATTTTTGGGCCTCTATGGCCAACTGTGAATTTTTGGGCCTCTGTGGCCAAGATGTGAACTTTTAGGCCTTAGGGGCCAAAATGTGAACTTTTTTGGGCCTTTGGGGCCAAATTGAGAATTTTTGGGCCTTCGGGGCCAAATGTGAACTTCTGGGCCTTTGGGGCCAAATTGGGAATTTTTGGGCCTTTAGGGTCAAAATGTGAATTTTTGGGCCTAGTGGCCAAATTGGGAATTTTTGGGCCTTCGGGGCCAAATGTGAACTTTTGGGCCTTAGGGGCCAAAATGTGAACTTTTTTGGGCCTTTGGGGCCAAATTGGGGATTTTTGGGCTTTCGGGGCCAAATGTGAACTTCTGGGCCTTTGGGGCCAAATTGTGAATTTTTGGGCCTTAGGAGCCAAAATGTGAATTTTTGGGCCTTAGTGGCCAAATTGGGAATTTTTGGGCCTTCGGGGCCAAATGTGGGAATTTTTGGGCCTTAAGGGCCAAAATGTGAACTTCTGGGCCTTTGTGGCCAAATTGTGAATTTTTTTTATGTTTCTACACTTACTGTTTTATTAGCATGCACAATTGGACTAGGAGTCTCTCCAAAGTCGAAAAGATCAACTTGGGAAGGTACGGTCTTTCTCCTATCATTACTCTTAGGGGGGTAGTAGTTGACTGGGATTTTTTACGGGCCTGTCTTAGACTTTGGGACCCGGAGGCCCACGTTTTCCGGTTTGGGGCCATGATGGAAGAGATGTGCCCTCTTTTTGAGGAGTTTTGTGCTATTATAGGGTGCAACCCCAATGCCCCTTTAGTCAAGCATGAGGTAAAAATTGGGTATGTTCGGTCGTTTGAAAACCTGTTTCAATTCAGTCGACCACAAGCTAGGGCTATGATTGTTGATGACCAGAAAGCAATTCTGCTGCCCTTGATTGACGAATTTTCAGAGGCTTGCTCAGACGACCCAGACCGGATGAGGCTGAGAATGCGGGCCTTGGTGTTCTGCTTATTGGCTAGTTTCTTGTTCAACCAGGACCCAGGCTTTGGGGATTTGCGCCTTTGCCCCATGGTTCGGCAAATGGAGGATATGGGTTGCATTGGCGGCATTGTGCTGGCAGAGACCATCAGGAGCCTTGATAGAGCTGCTTTAGGCTTCGATGACTGGACAGTCTCTCCAATTATTCTCCAGGTATTTCCCCTTTCCTTTTCCTTATTCTTTTCTTCTTTTAGTTCATTCCTTTGTAATAGAAAGGATCCATTACTCAGGTTTGGTTGAAGGACCACCTCCAAGTGGTTGCTGCCCCTACTTTCTTGCCCTACAATCCCACTCAGTATCGTATGCGGAGGATCCTGATCACCCATCCGTCTACTGATGCATGGACTTCATGGTTGATTGAGTTGGGTCCCAACGAGGTACTGTGGTTCATTGCCTGGTATGACATCACCCGCTTTATCCAGGTTAGCGTCCGCCATACTCGGGTTTACCTTCTAGGCCTTACACACTGTACTTGGTACTGCGCTTCACGCGTTTTGAGGCAGATGGGGATAGATCAGACTGTTCCGATTATGGATGACATTTCAGCTGATTCAGCCATTACCCCGGGTGTTACCCGAGCCGTCCTTAGGGCTTGGGTTAGAGATCATCATATGGTTAGGCCTTTACCTAATCCTGCCAGTGTTCAGACTTCTCCTGAGTATCGAGCCTGGTTCATTGCCACTGTCTGGCCGATTGAGAGACCAAGGAGGACCGTACTGCTGAGTGCACTCGAAGGTTGGGTTCAGACTGACGCTGATGATGAGGTTGGGACTGGTGAGGAGATTGTGTTGGCTCCTCGGACAGGCGAGGTTGGACAGAGTTTGACAGCTAGGGATGACTCGGAGGATGTTGTCCCACGGAGGCGACGGGACACCTAGACTCTTATAGGCTTTTTGGACTTCTATTGTTTTTCCCTTATTTTTTATTTGGGACTTGGACTTTGGATTTTTGGGATGTATGTTTTTTTTTTGCTTTGGACTTGGACTTAGACTTTGTTTATTTCGCTTGGACTCTCTTGCTTTCTGCTTGACTCCAGATTGTTTGACTTTACTGCTTAAATTGAGAATGTCATTTGGCTTTTAAGCTTTCCAAGCATTTTCCAACTTTATTTATTTAAGCTCTAATTTTTGCCTAAGCTGCCCTTTCGGGTTTTCAACTTAGCGAGCTACCCATTTTTGCCTAAACCGCCCTTTTTCGGGTTTTCAGCTTAGCAGGGCCCCGACTTTTGCCTAAGCCGCCCTTTTCGGGTTTTCGACTTAGCGGGTTTTTCTCTTCTCTTTTTTTTTTCTTTTTACGCTTTTCTCCTTTTTTTATTATTGGCAAAGAAGAATGAATTATGAAATGATTTTTTTTTAATGTTTAGACCGCGCCCAATGAGGGCTACCTACATATCTCCGATATATAATTTCTTTTTTCCGAAGAGAATCAGGTCTAATGTAGCTCTTTTTACATTATGCAATTCTTATTATACAAAATAACTTTTTAACTGATCTAAATTACATGGATTTGTAAACTCCAAACCATCTAAATCAGTTAAGATGACGGCTCCGCCAGATAGTATCTTCTTCAACACATAGGGTCCAGCCCAATGAGGACGAAACTTTCCACGTGGGTCTATGATTGGCTGTCTAATCTCCTTCAGGACCAAACAACCTTCTTCCAACTTTCGGTCTTTGACCTTCTTATTAAAGTGTCGTGCCATTCTTTTCTGGTAAACTTGAGTTGGTGAATCGCTCGCAATCGCTTTTCGTCCATACCCAAGAGTTGCAAGTGATAATTCTCAACCCAATCTGCTTCGCTGATCTGGCTTTCCCGGATAACCCTTGTCGATTGAACTTCCAACTCGATAGGCAACACCGCTTCCATACCATATACTAAGGAATACGGGGTTGCCCCAGTAGGCGTTCTGATTGAAGTCCTATATCCCCATAAGGCATTTGGCAGCTGTTCATGCCAAGCTTTATGCTTTTGAACTGTCTTTTGCAAAATGACTTTTATAGCCTTGTTTGCAGCCTCTACAGCCCCATTTGTTTGTGGACGGTAGGGTGAGGACTTATGATGCTGGATTTTCTTTTCCTTCAACAAATGCGAAAATTCGCTCTGAAAGTGGGATCCGTTATCAGTAATGATCTCGAATGCTGTTTCGTACCGACAAAGGATGTTAGTACGGATGAACTGTGCTGCCTTCTTGGCATTCAAGACCGAATATGAGGCTACCTCAATCCACTTAGTGAAATAATCCACAGCAACCAGGATGGATTGATGACCATTGGAAGCCTTCGGGTGGATCTTTCCGATCACATCTATGCCCCAAGTTGCGAAAGGCCATGGTGAAGCAATAGGATTCAAATTGACCGGAGGCTGTCTTTGCAGCTTAGCGAAAATTTGACACTCATGGCACTTCTGTGCGTGCCTCACGCAATCTGCGTTCATGGTTGACCAGTAATAACCTAGGTTCATGATTTTCTGAGCCAAGGCTATCCCGTGCATGTGCGGACCGGACTCCCCATTGTGTAAGGAATCCATGATGGTTTGAGCTTCCCCTTCGTCCACGCACCTTAGGTGCAGGCCATTCCAACTCCTTTTATACAGAACTCCCCCGGTAAGGAAATATCCAGATGCTAACTGTCTCAATGTCCGTTGATCAGTCTTGGTGGATTCTTTTGGGTAGGCTTCATTCTGAAGATAGTTCTGTATATCCGAATGCCAAGGCTTGTCATCCACCAAATTCATGACATATGCTGGCTGTTTCTGTAGCCGAACTGTCAGAGGTCGAATGATTTGGTCTCCCCCTACATTAACCATAGAGGCCAAGGTAGCCAGAGCATCAGCAAACTGATTTTTGGCTCGCGGCAAGTAATGGAAGGATAAATCCTCAAATTGCTGAGCCAATTCATCCAAACGTTGTAGGTAAGGAATCAAACGCTCTTCCTTAATTTTCCATTTTCTCAAAGCTTGGGAGATTATTAAATTGGAATCCCCAAAAACCTTGAGGACTTTTATTTCCTTTTCCAAGGCTGCTTCTAACCCCTTTATGCAAGCTTCATACTCGGCTTCATTATTGGTGCAGTCGAAATCTAGTTTGACTGCGATTGGGACGTATTCTCCACAAGGAGTTTTGAATACGACTCCAACCCCATTTCCATGGTAGTTTGAAGCTCCATCGAAGTACATTTCCCAGACTTCACTTTCCAAGCTCAACAAGTCTTCATCAGGAAATTCTACCTCCGGCATTTGGTCTTCGACCGGTAATTTCGCTAATTGATCAGCCAAGGCTCCGCCTTTCACTGCCTTTCGCTGCACAAATTTTAAATCATAGGCTGCGAGCACCGACACCCACTTAGCCATCTTACAGTCAAGAACCGGCCTCTCCATAAGGAATTTCAAGGGGTTCGATTCAGAAATGACATATGTGGTGTAAGATGAGAGGTAGTGCTGCAGCTTTGTACAGGCCCAGACTAGAGCCAAACACAACTTCTCTATCTTATTGTATTTTAACTCGTATTCCAGCATCCTTTTGCTGAGGTAATACACGGCATTTTCTACCCTTGTATCTTCTGCTTGTTGAGCTAGCATTGCACCCATCGCTTCTTCCGTCACCGATAGGTACAATAGCAAAGGCTTTCCTAGCCTTGGTGGCTGTAAAACTGGTGGGGATAACAGATATTGCTTGACTTGGTCGAAAGCTTTCTGACAATCCTCATTCCATTTGACGGCTACTCCTTTTCTGAGTAATTTGAAAATTGGACCACAAGTATCGGCCAATTGATTAATGAACCGGCTGATGTACTGTAGCCTTCCCAGGAAACCCCGAATTTCTTTTTCCGTCTTTGGTGCTGGCATTTCCAGAATGGCTTTGGCTTTTGAAGGGTCAATCTCTATGCCCTTTCGACTGACCATATGCCCCAGAAATACTCCAGATGTAGCTCCAAACAGACATTTTGCCGGGTTGAGCTTTAAATTGTACTTTCGAAGTCTAAGGAAGAACTTCTCAAGTGCTGTTGTATGTTCTTCAGTTGTTTTTGATTTAACAACCATATCGTCCACGTACACTTCTACTTCTTTGTGAATCATGTCATGGAAGATGATCGTTGCCATTCTTTGATAGGTTGCCCCGGCATTTTTGAGCCCAAAAGGCATGACCCTGTAGCAGTAGGTTCCCCACTCCGTGATGAATGCCGTCTTCTCTTTGTCTGGCAAATGCATCATTATTTGATTATATCCGACAGCAAGATCGGTCAAGGAGACCATCTCGTGTCCAGCCATTCGGTCCACCAACAAGTCAATATGCGGCAGGGGGAAGTCGTCCTTCGGACATGCTTTGTTCAAATCTCGGTAATCCACACACATTCGCACCTTTCCATCCTTCTTAGGAACCGGCACTATGTTTGCTAACCACGTTGGGTAGGGAATGGGTTCTATGAACTTATTCTCTAATTGCTTAGCTACTTCCTCCTTGATTTTCAAGGACCATTCTGTTTTTAGCCTCCTTAGCTTCTGTTTTACTGGCTTAGCCTCAGGGTATAATGGAATCTTGTGCACCGCTATTGTCGGGTCAATTCCCGTGATATCACTTGCCTTCCACATGAAGCAATCGGCAAACTTCTTCAAACATTCAATGACCTGTTCCCTATTCACACAGTCAGATGCAATGTATGTATGTTCATTTTCTTCTTTGCCAATTATTATTTTTTCTTTTTCGTTTTTTATTTCATTTATTTCTTTTTTATCATTTTTGCTTGGAAATGCTTGGAAAGATAGACACACGGGGTAGTCAAGAATCTGCAAGCCTTTATTGATTATGACAGAATCGTCTTCAAAAATTACATCAAATTTGAAATCTGGATTTTCTAAATCCAACATAGACGACTGTGAATACTCAAATTTTGAGGCTCAAAGAGCCAGTTTTCCCGGACTGCAAACAGTCCGGCCGGACCAAAGGCCATTCGGGAAGTTCACCGGAAGTATGCCAATATGGTACTTGAAATGTCCGGAAAATTACGGTGATCGCAGAACTGGTCCCGGAATATTTTTTGGAGGTCCAGAACTCCCGAAAAAGCCTCCGGAACAAAAACAAAGAGAGAGCACGGGTCGATGTGCCCGCCCTTAGGGGCGGGCACGCCCACCTTCAAGAGCGGGCACGCCCACCCTCAAGGGGGCGGGCATGACCGCCCTAGAGGGCGGGCACGCCCGTCCCATTGGGGCGGGCACGCCCGCCCCCCTGAGGAGGGCACGCCCGCCCTCAAAAGGCAGCACGCCCGCCCTCAAGGGCAGGCACGCCCGCCTTCCAGGGCGGGCAGAACCGCCCTCGAGTTTCTTTTTTCCTATAAAATTGGCCCCAGGACCTCCGTTTTGACTCACTCAGTCTGTGTTGACGGACGATCCTTCTCCCCTACGCTCCTTGCGATTCTTTACTGCTTTCTTGCATTTTAATTTAGTTTTATCGCTTTCTTGCTTTGTTAAGTGGTCACTAAAATTAAATTAATTAAAATTCCCTCAACGAGGAGCTTAACCTGGAGTTAAGAAGTGGTCGACGATTAAATCAGGTATGTAAGTTAAACTCTGCCTATTTAATTTTAGCACTTCATGCATGCTTCTCTTCTACCCCTAATAATTCTACAACTGCATAAATGTATTCATATCATCATATAGGCAAGTAAATCGCCTAATAATTCTCCCCTACGCTCCTTGCGATTCTTTACTGCTTTCTTGCATTTTAATTTAGTTTTATCGCTTTCTTGCTTTGTTAAGTGGTCACTAAAATTAAATTAATTAAAATTCCCTCAACGAGGAGCTTAACCTGGAGTTAAGAAGCGGTCGACGATTAAATCAGGTATGTAAGTTAAACTCTGCCTATTTAATTTTAGCACTTCATGCATGCTTCTCTTCTACCCCTAATAATTCTACAACTGCATAAATGCATTCATATCATCATATAGGCAAGTAAATCGCCTCAATTAAAATATGATTAAGCTAAATGCCCGGTTAATTAATAATCGTGGTATTAAAGCCTAAACCCGACAATATTGGCTTAAAATACCTAGTTAATTAATAGCTATGGTGTAATCGCCTTTATTTCGAACAAATCTGGCTTAAGTCCAATTAATCAATAATTGTGGCTAAAAAGCTTTAATTCAAACACGTTTTTCCCGGCAATAAATTGCCTACATTACAATTCGGTTAATCGATTTTCGGTAAATACATTACCTATAAATTAGATTAACTACTTTCAGCGACAAATCGCTTAAATCAATTCTTTGGCAAAACGCCTTAAATTAATCAACTTATTTTGGCTAAAAGCCTTACATCAATCATTTTGGCGACAATCGCCTAAAAAATCATCTTTTGGCAAACAGATTACTCAAATCAACCTTCTTTGGCTAAAAGCCTTTAAATTAATCAAACTTTTGGCTAAAAGCCTTCAAATAATCAATTTTGGTGACAATCGCCTAAATCATATCAATTTCTTGGCAACAATTGCCTAAAGCAAATCTTTTTGGCTACAAGCCATTAAAATCAACATTTTGGCATCAAATGCCCAAAACAATCAATTTTCAGGCAAAATGCCTAAACAAAATGCACAAAGCATACACACACTCATGCATAAAGCATCCCCATTCAAAGCCCTCTAAAAGAGGCCTATCGAACTACGTTGACTTTGATCTTCCATTCAAACGGAAGTACGTAGGCACGTTTGGAATTTAACCCCGGGCGGCAAGTCGAAATCAAAATCACCTTTCATTGGTCTAAATCACATTAATCATCCTGCAACGCATTCATTCATGGTTAGTTCATCAGCATGACATAGTCTCGGGATCCACCTCGGGTTCGTAGACCATGCCTTAATCATTAGGTTAATTAATCTAGCAATTAGGTTAATTAAAATTGGAGTCACTCAGGGCTTTTTCCTAGTTTACCCTAAAATAATTAAACAAGGTGGCGACTCACACATCACGTGCATTTCTTCCTTAGTCACATGCATCCATATGCATTTGATGTTTTGGGGAGGGGTTCACAGTTTGGCGACTCCGCTGGGGAAACTACTTATGTAATCTTTTTGCATAAAAGTGGACTACAATTGCTGTGTAAACTAACCAGCCCTTCTTGAGGGTTTTATTTTACTATGCTTTGTTTTGCAGGGTACCCCAACAAAAAAAAAAAATCCAGTATTCTTTCTTTAAGAATACGAGATTGAGGAAATTTGGACTCAACTTGTACAATTTAATTAAATCATTTTAATTTGTTGATTTATTTGCATGATTGAGAATCCTTTTCTCCATTGCATAAAAAAATGAATTTCAAATGAATTTCTTCTCTCTCTGTTCAAACTTCTGAGTCTGGATAGCAAGTAGCGCTGATCGGCAGGTCTCATTGATTATGTCGACGGATAGCCAAAGCGTCCTCCCTGTTACCGCAAACTGCCCCTAATCCTTTTGGGGGTGGCCCATGGGTATGCGTACCGTTGGACCCACGCGAAACTCTTTGTTTCATATGTGGTTAGGTATATCCATACTCAAGGTTCAAGGGTCTCTTATAAGCCGATTCTCTATTTGAGTCATAGCCTATAGAACCTATCCTTTAGGACTGTATGCACCCAATGATGTGAACCATACCATTAAATAGATTATGACGTGTTGTTATGCGCATTCACGACATATCATAAACATGGGGTAAACACAAAGAGAGCATGAAACACTCTTCTCATCCATGCACAGTCGGACAAAAGGGTCGATCTACATCAGTTACCTTGACACACCAACCACTGTACCTAATCCAGCTACCCTTATCCTTACAGGTGCCCACGATCCAAGTGCCCACATCTGTGCCAGCTACACCTACAATACTATCACCAGCTTCACTAGCTTCACCAGCTACACCAGCTTCACCTACAACTTCGACAGCTTTACCTACACCAATGGCATCGCTTGCTGATATCCAAACCCTCATTGAACAAATGGAGGCCAGAATGGAGGCCAGAATGGAGACCAGAATGAATGAGGCCCTGGCTGTGAACCCCTCCCCCAAATATCAATGGCATATGGATGCATGTGACTAAGGGCAGAAATGCACGTGAATGTATGAGTCGCCACCTTGTTTAATTATTTTAGGGTAAACTAGGAAAAACCCTAAGTGACTCCGATTTTAATTAACCTAATTACTAGATTAATTAACCCAATGTTTAAAGCATGGTCTACGAACCCGAGGTGGATCCCAAGACTATGTCATGCTGATAAACTAACCAAAAAGAGTGAATGCTTTGCAAGGTGAATGATGGATTAATGAAATGTTTAAGTGATTTCGACTTGCCGCCCGGGGTTAAATCCCGAACGTGCCTACGTACTTCCGTTTGAATGGAAGATCAAAGTCAACGTAGTTCGATAGGCCTTGTTTCAAGGGCTTTGAAGGAGTATGCTTAATGCATGAGTGTGTGTATGCTTCGTGCATTTTGTTTAGGCATTTTGCCAAAGGATCGATTGATTCGATTAGGCGTTCGTCGCCAAAAATGTTGGTTTTAAGGCATTTGTGCCAAAAATGGTTGTCGGGCGATTTGTCGCCAAAGTTGATATTTGGGCTTATTATTGCCAAAATTGATGTTCGGGCTTATTATTGCCGAAAGACTTTTTGTTGGGCGATTTGTCGCCAAAGTGATGTTTGGGCTTTTTATTGCCAAAATTGGTGTTCGGGCTTATTATTGCCGAAATGATTGATTTTAAGGCTTTTAGCCAAAATGTGTTGATTTAGGCAATCTGTTTGCCAAAATGATGTGATTGGGCGATTGTCGCCAAAATGATTGATTTTAAGGCTTTTAGCCAAAATGATTGATTGATTTAGGCAATTAGTTTGCCAAAATGATGTGATTGGGCGATTGTCGCCAAGATGATTGATTTAAGGCCTTTGGCCAAAAGATTGATTGATTTAGGCAATTAGTTTGCCAAAATGTTGATTAGGCGATTGTCGCCAAAATGATTGATTTAAAGGCTTTTAGCCAAAATGTGTTGATTTAGGCAATTTGTTGCCAAAATGAGATTGATTAAACTGTAGGCAATTTGTTGCCAAAACGCGATTGATTAAGGCTTTTAGCCACAATTATTGATTAATTGGACTTGAGCCAGATTTATTCGAAATAAGGCAATTGAACCGTAGTTATTAATTAACTAGGCTCTTTTAACCAATATTATCGGATTTAAGGCTTTAATACCATGATTATTGATTAATCGGGCATTTAAGCTTAATCAAATTAATTAAGGCAGTTTATTTGCCAAGAAATAATGACATGAATGCATTTATGCGATTATAGAATTGTTAGGAGTAGAAGAGAAACATGCATGAAGTGCTAAAATTAAATAGGCAGAGTTTCGTTTACATACCTGATTTAATCGACGACCGCTTCTTAATTCCAGATTAAGCTCCTCGCTTGGGAAATATTAATTAATTTTAATTTGTTTGATTTTAGTGTCCAAATATCACAACAAAATATAATAAAAATTGAATTAAAATACAAAAAGCGGTAAAGAAGTCGCAAGGAGTGTGGGAGGGAGGAAGATCGTCCGTCAACACAGACAGGGGTGTCAAAAATGAAGGGGGAGAGGCCATTTTATAGGCCAAAACGGGTCGCCGGCGGCAGGTTCCGCCGGCGGTCCGGCGGTAGGTGCCGCCGTGGCCGGCGGCAGGTGCCGCCGGTGCCGGTGGCAGGTGCCACGGTGGCCGGAGCCACCGTGCTCGGCCGCGGTTACTTGGGCTTTTTCACTCCGGAGGAGTTTTCGGGAGTTCCGGGTCTCAGAAAAATATTCCGGGACCTGTTCCGCGATCCTCGCGACATTTCGGACGTTTTAAGTACCATATTGGCATACTTCCAGTAAATGTCCAACATGGCCTCCGGTCCGGCCGGACTGTTTACACAGTTGCTGCAGCAAAGTCAAAGTTACTGTAGAAAAGTCAAAACAAATGGCACGGTACTGTAGCAGGCGTGCTTTCCTCCATTTAAAGAGTTTCACATACCATGTTATTCCCCTGAGCCTCAAAATTTGAGTATTCACACTGGCCGCCCAAAGGGCCGCCCTGATAGCTGAATTGGGTAATGGGAATGGTAATGGAAATTCGGCCGGAGGAAGTGGACCTGCTGCCTCCAATCAGGGTCCTGCTGCTGAACCAACAAACCCCACCCTAAACCTGGATGATGTACCACCCAAAACTGCTTCTGAGCTGGAAGCTCAGAGAGTGCGAGAAAAGCTAGAACTCCTGGAAAGGTCTATCACTGCTCTCAAAACCCACAAAGAAGTAGTGGACATGGACTCCTTGTCCTTGTTCCCCGAGGCAAGACTACCAACCAAGTTCAAGATGCCCAACATGGACAAATTTGATGGAACTACTTGTCCTAAAACTCACTTGAAGATGTATGTGGGTGCTCTTAACCCGTTTGGTTTGAGCAGCGAGCTCCTTGCTCAGTTGTTCCAACAATCTCTCACCGGTGCTGCTTTGAGGTGGTTTGTTAGCCTGGACCGCTCTAAGATGAAAACATGGGAAGACATCTGTAATGCCTTCAATTCACAGTACCAGTATAACATGGAGGTGGATGTCACTCGAAGAGAACTAGAAACTACCAAGCAAAAAAGCAATGAACCCTTTTCCTCATTCCTTACGAGGTGGAGGGCCAAGTTCGCCCAGATGATTAACTGGCCCTCTGAGCAAGAGCAGGTAGACATAATAATCAAGAACCTACAACCTGTCTACCGACAGCAGTTGCGGACCTAGTATCTACCAACATTCCAGTCGCTCATTGCCACTGCTACGAAGGTAGAAGACCTGATTCAAATGGGGCAACTGAAAGAAGACTCAGGAACCTCAAAGTACAAGAAACCTAGCCAAGCTAGTAAAGTCCACAAAGTGGCAAGCATCACTCCCACTAACCCTTTGCGTGTGGGGAACATGAGAAATGGCAGCCAGTCCAGAAGAACCTATACTGATCTCGGGATGCCAATCCTTTTGGTTTTTCGAGAGGCTGTCAAGGCCAACTACATCAAGCCCTTAGAAGCAAGGCCACCACCAAACCCATTACCGAGAAATTACAAAGCTGATGAATACTGTGAGTACCATCAGGGGTATGGGCACAAGACTGAAGCGTGTTGGATGCTTAAGAACCGTATCCAAGACTTGGTGGACAACGGCTCTATTATTCCAAGAAGTAAGCCAAATATTAGCACTAATCCCTTACCAAATCATGGGGTAAATGCTATTATTGCTGACCAGGAACTGATCGATCCTTTCGAACTGTTCCTAGAAATGAATAACATCTGTGTCTTGGATCTGAATGACCTAACCGAAGATCTTGATGCTATAACCAGGAGCGGGAGACAATATGAACCGTTAGTCTTGGACAAGATCCAAAGTAAACCTTACCAGAGGGCAGAGGAGCTAAAGGAAGACCCGGTACTTGCACAGCTAAAAAAGACACAAGCCAGGGTATCAATCTGGGAACTTCTAGCATCATCTTTTCCTCATCGCCAAGCTCTTTGCAAGGCTTTGAGTCAACTTCAGACATCAGTGGAGGTTAGCCCCAAAGTGCTAGTATCCACCCTTGCCCAATCATCAAAAATGCAGAACATCGGGTTCTCTGACGATGACTTACCCAAGGAGGGAGGCAGTCACAACAATGCCCTCTATGTTACCGTCCAGACCAGAGACAAAACTGTGCCCATGGTTCTCATTGATAATGGGTCAGCACTAAACGTCTGCCCACTAAGGGTAGCCAGCTGTCTGGGGTTGGAGGAAACAGATTTCACTCCATCCGACCAAATAGTGAAAGCTTATGACAGTACCCGAAGGGAAGTGTTGGGGGTTGCTACACTGAAGTTAATAGTTGGGCCGGCTGTAATGGAAGTCCCATTCCAGGTAATTGATGTACCGACTAGTTTCAATCTGCTTCTGGGCCGACCTTGGATACATCACACTAGGGCAGTACCCTCATCCTTGCACCAAAAGGTCAAGTTTCCCTATGAGGACAAAGTTATCACCATTCAAGGGGATGACTACAGCCAGCTGAAAAGGCCAAGGGGCCAGCCTCTCTTTGAGGTTAACCTTGAAACTGCCAATTTACCCCTTTTTGGATTTCAATACGACACCGTGCAGTTCATAGAGGGAAAGACTACGAGCTCTCGAGTTCTCTTTGATTTCGGGATGGTGCAAATAAACTGCATAGTGCCTCTGATGCTAAAAATGTCCTATCTGCTAGGAATGATTATGGCAAGATCCGGAAAAACATACCCCGCACTACAAGCTTGGGAATGTCCGGTGAATGAGGGGACCTATGGACTAGGCTACGAGCCTACTGACGAAGACCGAGCTGAAAGAGGTAGAAGGAGAGGGAAGGACGGTATACAGATGCGACCTTACCTTTTGACTCTGAATGGTTACTTCTGCAAACCGGGAGAACCGATTCCTTATCGTGGCTTCCAAGAACCATTCCGCTGCCCGGCTGCTAAGAAAACGCTGCCTGGGTTAGAGATATTTTCGGATGTCTGGGGCAACAAACCCGAAACCATAACTGAACTGGAGGCGGAAGACTTCATGCAGCCTAATCTCTTTGACGAGGTTGCGATTATCACCGAAAGTGACGAGAATCGAGACTTGCTCAACCTAATCAAGCCAAGCGGAGGACCTCTCACCAACTGGTACGCCGAGGAGGATCGGACTGCTGATAGACCCCCTCCCAAGTCAAACCAAGAGTCAAAATCTGTAACAAAGGCCTGTATTGAATTCGAGTCTGACCCCGAGTCTGAAACCGAGTCAGAGTCCAGTTCCAGTTCTGAGTCGTCTGTGTCGGATCTAGAGGATCCAAATTTCAAATTTGATGTAATTTTTGAAGACGATTCCGTTATAATCAATAAAGGCTTGCAAATTCTTGACTACCCTGCGTGTCTATCTTTCCAAGCATTTCCAAGCAAAAATAATCAAATAAATGAAATAAAAAATGAAAAAGAAAAAATAATAATTGGCAAAGAAGAAAATGAACATACATACATTGCATCTGATTATATGAACAGGGAACAGGTCAGTGAATGTTTGAAGAAATTTGCCGATTGTTTCATGTGGAAGGCAAGTGACATCACGGGAATCGACCCAGTAATAGTGGTGCATAAGATTCCAGTATACCCTGAGGCTAAGCCAGTGAAACAAAAGCTTAGAAGGCTGAAGACAAAATGGTCCTTGAAAATCAAGGAGGAAGTTGCCAAGCAACTGGAGAACAAGTTTATAGAGCCCATTGCTTACCCGACATGGTTAGCAAACATTGTGCCGGTTCCTAAGAAGGATGGAAAAGTCAGAATGTGTGTGGATTATCGGGATTTGAATAAAGCATATCCGAAGGATGACTTCCCCCTGCCACATATTGACTTGCTGGTGGACCGTATGGCCGGACACGAGATGGTCTCCTTGACTAATCTCACTGTCGGGTACAACCAAATAATGATGCATTTGCCAGACAAAGAGAAAACGGCATTCATCACAGAGTGGGGAACCTACTGCTATAGGGTCATGCCTTTTGGGCTCAAAAATGCCGGGGCAACCTATCAAAGAATGGCGACAACCATCTTCCATGACATGATTCACAAAGAAGTCGAAGTGTATGTGGACGACATGGTTGTCAAATCAAAAACAGCTGAAGAACATATAACAGCACTTGAGAAGTTCTTCCTTAGACTTCAAAAGTACAACTTAAAGCTCAACCCGGCGAAATGTCTATTTGGAGCTACATCCGGAGTATTTCTAGGGCACATGGTCAGTCGGAAGGGCATAGAGATTGACCCTTCAAAAGCCAAGGCCATTTTAGAAATGCCAGCATCAAGGACGGAAAAAGAAGTTCGGGGTTTCCTGGGAAGGCTACAGTACATCAGCCGGTTCATTAATCAATTGGCCGATACTTGTGGTCCGATCTTCAAATTACTCAGGAAAGGAGTAGCGGTTAAATGGAATGAGGATTGCCAGAAAGCTTTCGACCAAGTCAAGCAATATCTGCTATCCCCGCCAGTCTTACAGCCACCAAGGCTAGGAAAGCCTTTATTATTATACCTATCAGTGACAGAAGAAGCAATGGGTGTAATGCTAGCTCAACAAGCAGAAGATACAAGAATAGAAAATGCCGTGTATTACCTTAGCAAGAGGATGCTAGAATACGAGCTAAAATACAACAAGATAGAGAAGTTGTGTCTGGCTCTAGTTTGGGCCTGTACAAAGCTGCATCACTACCTCTCGTCTTACACGACCTATGTCATTTCTGAATCGAACCCCTTGAAATTCCTTATGGAGAGGTCGGTTCTTGACTGCAAGATGGCTAAGTGGGTATCAGTGCTCGCAACTTATGATTTAAAGTTTGTACAACGGAAGGCAGTAAAAGGTGGAGCCTTGGCTGACCAATTAGCGGAATTACCGGTCGAAGACCAGATGCCAGAGGTAGAATTTCCTGATGAAGACTTGTTAAGCTTGGAAAGTGAAGTCTGGGAGATGTACTTCGATGGAGCTTCCAACTACCATGGAAATGGGGTTGGTGTCGTATTCAAAACTCCTTGTGGAGAGTACGTCCCAATCGCAGTCAAACTAGGTTTCGACTGTACCATCAACGAAGCCGAGTATGAAGCTTGCATCAAAGTGTTAGAAGCGGCCCTAGAAAGAGAAATAAAAATCCTTAGGGTTTTCGGAGATTCCAACCTGATAGTCTCTCAAGCGCTAAGGAAATGGAAAATTAAGGAAGAGCGGTTGGTTCCTTACCTACGATGCTTGGACGAATTAGCTCAGCAGTTTGAGGAATTATCCTTTCACTACTTGCCGCGAGCCAAAAATCAGTTTGCCAATGCGCTGGCTACTTTAGCTTCCATGGTTAATGTAGAGGGAGATCAAATCATTCGACCTCTAACAGTCCGGCTACAGAAGCAGCCGGCACATGTCATGCATCTAGTCAATGACAAGCCGTGGTTTTGGGATATACAGAACTATCTTCAGAATGAAGCCTACCCGGAGGGGTCCAAAAAGACTGATCAACGAACATTGAGGCAGTTAGCAGCTGGATATTTCCTTACTGGGGGAGTTCTGTATAAGAGAAGTTGGGATGGCCTGCACCTGAGGTGCGTCGATGAGGAAGAAGCTCGAACCATCATGGATTCCGTACATAATGGGGAGTCCGGGCCACACATGCACGGGATAGCTCTGGCTCGAAAAATTACGAACCTAGGTTATTACTGGTCAACCATGAATGCAGATTGCGTGAGGCACGCGCGGAAGTGCCATGAGTGTCAAATTTTTGCCAAGCTGCAAAAGCAGCCTCCGATCAATTTGAATCTGTAACATCCTCTTGAGTTGAGTCGGGTTGAACCAAACCTGGTTGGGGTAGAATGGATGATAAGTGGACTTCTTTGCATGGAAAGTTTAGGACTTGTTTGCCTCCAAACATATAGCTTGGGTAGTAAGTTGTAGCCTTTGTATACTTGAGGTACCAATTAGAGAGTTTACACAGCCAAATCACTTCTTCTAGAGTCTACCCGTTCCTATCATTTTCACTTTCCTATTTTCACGTTTTTCATTTTCTTCTTACGTTTCCCTTCCATTTCCTTGCACTTTTCATGCAAGTTACGCAGTAAGTCCACTCCAAGTAAGTAGAATTCCTTGAAGTTATATGTTATTCACTCTTTAATTGAGTTATATTGGAGATGAGTTATGAGAATTCTTGTGTATAGGAGAAGAAAGTTCAAAGGTAGCAGAAAAGAGAAGCTAAAACAGAGCCCCAGCTTTGTGGCAAGACAGGTTTGATATCTCTTGTTATTTCCCATGTTCTTTGCATGAAAAATTGTGTGGAGTGTTGTTCATGAGATCATATGTTGCTTATTGTGGAGTGAGAGGATTGAAAATGATGTGAAAACAGGGGATGGAATGAGTTTATGAACCAGAGTTTACTGGAAATTTTACCAGCAACTTCATCTTGATTTTGACCCCAGTAAATGATGGAACTAGGAATTGTCATAGAAGAGTTATTTGTTCCTCTATGTGTTATCTTTACGTGGGCTTTTGAATCACTCAATTTGAAGTTGTATATTGAGAGTTATGGCCAAAAGAACACAGACTGCACAATCTGGAAACACGTCGCGCGCCCGCGCGGTCTGGAAAGCAAGTCGCGCTCGCGAGGTTTGAAGACGCGCTCACGACTTCTCCCTGGGAAGCATCTCGCGCTCGCGACTTTTCCCTGCGCGCTCGCGACTTGTGTTTTCATGCATTTTGGACTTCATTTTCTATACAATTACATTCCTTTGCTCAACATGCATGCATCCAATCATTGTAAAACAAAAATATAATATAAGAACATGGATTAAAACAACATGTAAGCATTTATATGGTGTGAAATCAAATCAATATGATGAACTATGACGTTGTGAAACCATTTATGTGCTATTGTGTTACATTGTTGACATGCTAATCTTAAGCTCCATTGAGGTTAGGTAGAAACCATGTAGATAAGGCTATGTCGCGACATAGAATAGCAGATCTGCGCCCCATACAGTTTGGAACTCCGGCTACAGGCCGTTGAGTGGATATGATTAAACCGTGCGGTGCAAATCCGGTTAGGGGCACCAAAACGGACAATATTGGCATAGGCGAATCCGGTTCGGGGCCTATAGCATACAGTTTCATCCAGTTTCATACAGTTTATCTTATCACTTCGGTTTCACTATAACCTTATGGAGCCATACAGATATTTTAACTTGCTATTGCATGAATCAGACAGTAAAATAAACAGTAAAAAAGATCATCAAGGTGAAATGAAAGCCGTATGTTATGTGTGATTATATGTACTTACATAATTCTTTCTGCATATATGTGTGCTTAATTATGTCTTTCTATATTGAGATATCCACTGAGCTGTAATAGCTCAGCGAGTTACCTGTTTAACTCGCAGGTTTTGAGATTGGTCTATAGAGCGACAGCGTACAACTGCAGCAGTTCATCTGTAGAAGACACGGTCTTCAGGGTAGCTCCCTATTTTGATATGTATCTTTTATTATTCTTTCATGGCATGTACAGGGCACACAGTTGGGCCCATCTCATTTTGAACACTTGTATAATGTATATAAATATTCAGTACACTAGTAATGTAAACGGCATCGGTATATATATATAAATATTCAGTATTATGATATCAGCATGTCTAATCATACAGTCAACCAGTGTTGTAGCATCTCGACTCGGTTCATTCGGGTTAACGGGTGGACCGGGAAGGGGTGTTACAAATTTTGGTATCAGAGCCCTCGGTTTAATTTCCCCGGGCTTGAATGCATAAGTCAGTATATGTACATGCCATGACTATCCTGATGAACTAAGCAGTTGTTATTATTTTAGGAGGATGTCTCAGGAAGGTGAAAGTGAGTCACACGCCTCCAGAGCAGTGGAGGGTGAGGCTCCAGCAGCACCAGGTCAAGCTAGAACAGTGGAGGGTGAGGCTTCAAGAGCACTAGGTCAAGAGGTGCTGTTAAAACAACTTGCAGATACTTTTCGACAGATTGCAGGGGTGATGCCTCAAGCACCAGTAGTGGTGGAGAGAGAGAGAAAACCCCCATTGGAGAAGCTTAGAAAATATGGTGCAAAGGAATTCAAAGCGAGCAAAGATGATAGTCCCGAAGTAGCTGAGTATTGGCTAGATGGGACATCGAGAGTCCTAGAACAATTGCAGTGTACAGCCGAAGACAAGTTGATTTGTGCCACTTCATTGCTGATAGAGGAGGCATATACATGGTGGACCACTGTGCAACAGAGAGTAACAGCAGATCAGCGTACTTGGCAATTCTTCTTGGATGAATTCAAGAAGAAGTTCATTACCGAGGCTTACCTAGATGCGAGAAGGAAAGAATTCTTATACCTGCGACAGAACAGAATGTCTGTAGCTGAATACGAAAGAGAATTTACTAGACTCAGCAGGTATGGTAAGCAGATAGTGGCTACAGAAGCCGAAAGGTGTAAGAAGTTTCAAGAAGGCTTGAATGATGAGATTCAGATGGGAGTGGTAGCTTCCAGATTCAGAGAATTCTCAGCCTTGGTAGAGGCAGCTCAAGAGATAGAGCGAATACAGGCCAATCAGCGTTCTAGACGCCAGTGGTCTCAGCAGAGAAGAGACCAGACTCAGAGTGCACCCAGTACACATCAGCCGGAGAGCAAGAAATTCAGAGGTGCAAGTAGTTCATCTGGTTCTAGGCCTCCTTTTAGTCAAGGCTTAGTCAGGGGCACTAATATGCCAGCAGCATCAGTGGTGGCTAGTTCTACCAGTGGGAGTCGAGGTTCAGGCAGAGGTTCTGGTAGAGGCACTGGTAGAGGTGCAGAGTCAGCCGGTTATACTTCGTCACCTTGTGAGCATTGTGGCAGACGACATGGTGGAGATTGTTGGTTGGTGACTGGTAAATGTTGGACATGCGGAGCCTCAGACCATCAGAAGAAGGATTGTCCTAAAAGGGCAAGAGTTCCTACACCGTTCATAGCAGGCCGAGGTCGAGGCGAGACCTCCGGAGTGCAGAGACAGCAGTCAGAGACTGTGGACAGGCCTGAGACCAGGGGTCCAGCCAGGGTTTATGCCATGCGAGCCAGAGAAGATGAGGAAGCTCCAGATGTCATAGTTGGTGAGTTTTCTTTATGTGATCATGGAGTTTATGCTTTAATTGATCCTGGCTCATCTCATTCATACATTAGTGTGCCTACACCCTGGGTTAAAGGGTTAGCGGTTGCACATGTGGGTCAGGGTATGTTGGTTACCAATCCATTAGGAGATGTAGTAACAACTCATACAGTGATCAAAGACTGTCCAATTGTTATTCATGGAAAGGAATTTCCAGGAGATCTTATGGAGTTGCCATTTAGAGAATTTGATGTTATTTTGGGTATGGATTGGCTATCTAGACATAATGCTCTAGTTGATTGTGCAAAGAAAAGGGTGACATTATATACACCAGCAGGGGAAGAGATTACAGTAGTTGGGAAGCGGCGAGATTTTTTGAGTAATGTGATATCAGCCATAACAGCAAAGAGATTAATTCAGAAGGGTTGTGAAGCATACTTGGTGTGTGCATTACACGCAGAGAAAGAAAAGTCGAAAGTGGAAGACATACCAACAGTGTGTGATTATCCAGATGTATTTCCAGATGAGTTACCAGGGTTACCACCAAGGAGGGAAGTGGAGTTTACCATAGATGTCTATCCTGGAGCAGCACCAGTATCTATTGCACCTTACAGAATGGCACCAGCAGAGTTAAAAGAGTTAAAGATTCAGCTGCAGGAGTTATTGGATAAAGGCTTTATCAGACCCAGTGTAGCACCTTGGGGAGCACCAGTGTTATTCGTCAAGAAGAAAGATGGATCACTCAGACTGTGCATTGATTACAGACAGCTGAATAAACTGACAATCAAGAATAAGTATCCATTGCCTCGAATCGACGATTTGTTTGATCAGTTAAAAGGTGCAGGTATGTTTTCTAAGATCGACCTCAGGTCGGGATATCATCAGTTGCGTATAAAGGAAGAAGATATCGCTAAGACTGCATTCAGGACCCGATATGGTCACTTTGAATTTTTAGTAATGCCATTCGGTCTCACAAATGCACCGGCGGTTTTCATGGATCTCATGAACCGCGTATTTCATTCATACCTGGATCAGTTTGTGGTGGTGTTTATAGATGACATTTTGGTCTACTCCAGAGACAGGGCAGAACATGATAAGCATTTACGGATTGTACTTCAGACATTGAGAGATAAACAGATGTATGCTAAGCTCAGTAAGTGTGAGTTTTGGCTAGAAGAAGTTTCTTTCTTAGGACATGTGGTGTCATCGGAGGGTATCAGAGTGGATCCTAAGAAGATTGAAGCTATTGTTGATTGGAGACCACCCAGAAATGTCACAGAAGTTCGAAGTTTTCTAGGTTTAGCCGGTTATTACAGAAGGTTTGTAAAAGGATTCTCCATCATTGCATCACCTTTAACAAGACTATTGAAAAAAGAGGTTGTATTTCAATGGGATGCTAGATGTCAGCAGAGTTTTGACACTTTGAAGAGAAAGTTGACTGAAGCACTAGTGTTAACTCAGCCAGTGTCAGGTAAAGACTTTGAGATTTACAGTGATGCCTCTCATACTGGGTTGGGATGTGTACTCATGCAAGATAAGAAAGTGGTCACCTATGTCTCCAGACAATTGAAACCACATGAGTTGAATTATCCAACCCATGATTTAGAACTGGCAGCCATTGTTCTAGCATTCAAAGTATGGCGGCATTATCTGTATGGTGAAAAGTGTTACATTTACACAGATCATCAGAGTTTAAAGTACTTACCAACACAGAAGGACTTGAATTCAAGACAACGGAAGTGGATGCAGATTCTGGCTAATTATGATTATGTCATTAATTATCATCCGGGCAAGGCTAATGTGGTAGCGGATGCCCTTAGCCGGAAATCCTTGTATGCTTTGAGCTTAATGAGAATTAGTATGGAGTTACAACAGCAAGGAGCTATTCTCGCACAGATGCAAGTACAACCATCTTGGCTTCAGGAAGTTGCAGAAGCACAGAAGAAAGATGCACAAATAGCCCTATGGGTTAAACAAGTCCAGGCAGATCATGGTGGGAAATTTAGATTGGATAGCAATGGAGTTTTGTTTTATGCAGATAGAATTGTTGTACCACAGACAGGGGAGGTCAGACAAAAGATTCTGCATGAAGCTCATAACAGTCCATATACAATGCATCCAGGTAGCACCAAGATGTATCAAGATTTGAAGAAAGGCTACTGGTGGCCAGGCATGAAGAGAGACATCGGAGATGTTGTAACAAGATGTTTAACATGTCAACAAGTAAAAGCAGAACATCAACTGCCATCTGGGTTACTTCATCCCATAATAGTGCCAACATGGAAATGGGATCAGATCACGATGGACTTTGTTACTGGCTTACCTCAGACACAGCGGAAGCATGATGCAGTATGGGTAATTGTGGACAGATTAACCAAGTCTGCTCATTTCCTACCAGTTAAGACGGACTATTCTCTGGACAAGTTAGCAGAAATTTATGTTAGTGAGATAGTTCGACTACATGGAGTTCCATCATCCATTATCTCTGATCGTGATCCAAGGTTTACATCGAAGTTCTGGGGTAAACTTCAAGAGGCATTAGGAACGAAACTGCATTTCAGCACTGCATTTCATCCGCAGACAGATGGGCAATCAGAGAGAGTGATTCAAATCCTGGAAGACATGTTGAGATCATGTGTTATTGAATTTGAAGGCAGTTGGGATAAATATGTATCTCTCATGGAGTTTGCCTACAACAACAACTATCAAGCGAGCATCAAGATGGCACCCTATGAAGCATTGTATGGTAGAAGATGCAGAACACCTGTATGTTGGACAGAACTTAGTGAGAAGAAGATTTTGGGTCCAGATTTGGTGAGAGACACAGAAGAGAAAGTAGAAATCATCAGAAGACGGCTGAAGGAAGCAAGTGATCGACAGAAATCCTATGCGGATTTAAAGAGAAAAGACATTGAGTATTCAGTTGGGGATAAAGTATTTTTGAAGGTTTCACCATGGAAGAAGATCCTAAGGTTTGGACAAAAGGGTAAGCTAAGTCCTAGGTTCATTGGTCCATACGAGATTGTTGAACGCGTAGGACCATTAGCCTATCGCCTAGCATTACCTCCAACCTTAGATCGAATCCATAATGTATTTCATGTATCCATGTTGAGAAGATACAGATCAGACCCCTCACATGTGTTATCAGCAGACGAGATTGAAATTCAGCCGGATCTCACGTATGAAGAAGAACCAGTTCAGATCCTAGCCAAAGAAACTAAAGAATTGCGGAACAAGAAAATAGCATTGGTGAAAGTTCTTTGGAGGAATCATAAGACAGAAGAAGCAACTTGGGAATCAGAAGAAACCATGCGACAACAATATCCGCATTTGTTTACAACAGGTAAACTTCGGGACGAAGTTTTTATTTAGAAGGGGAGAACTGTAACATCCTCTTGAGTTGAGTCGGGTTGAACCAAACCTGGTTGGGGTAGAATGGATGATAAGTGGACTTATTTGCATGGAAAGTTTAGGACTTGTTTGCCTTCAAACATATAGCTTGGGTAGTAAGTTGTCGCCTTTGTATACTTGAGGTACCAATTAGAGAGTTTACACAGCCAAATCACTTCTTCTAGAGTCTACCCGTTCCTATCATTTTCACTTTCCTATTTTCACGTTTTTCATTTTCTTCTTACGTTTCCCTTCCATTTCCTTGCACTTTTCATGCAAGTTACGCAGTAAGTCCACTCCAAGTAAGTAGAATTCCTTGAAGTTATATGTTATTCACTCTTTAATTGAGTTATATTGGAGATGAGTTATGAGAATTCTTGTGTATAGGAGAAGAAAGTTCAAAGGTAGCAGAAAAGAGAAGCTAAAACAGAGCCCCAGCTTTGTGGCAAGACAGGTTTGATATCTCTTGTTATTTCCCATGTTCTTTGCATGAAAAATTGTGTGGAGTGTTGTTCATGAGATCATATGTTGCTTATTGTGGAGTGAGAGGATTGAAAATGATGTGAAAACAGGGGATGGAATGAGTTTATGACCCAGAGTTTACTGGAAATTTTACTAGCAACTTCATCTTGATTTTGACCCCAGTAAATGATGGAACTAGGAATTGTCATAGAAGAGTTATTTGTTCCTCTATGTGTTATCTTTACGTGGGCTTTTGAATCACTCAATTTGAAGTTGTATATTGAGAGTTATGGCCAAAAGAACACAGACTGCACAATCTGGAAACACGCCGCGCGCCCGCGCGGTCTGGAAAGCAAGTCGCGCTCGCGAGGTTTGAAGACGCGCTCGCGACTTCTCCCTGGGAAGCATCTCGCGCTCGCGACTTTTCCCTGCGCGCTCGCGACTTGTGTTTTCATGCATTTTGGACTTCATTTTCTATACAATTACATTCCTTTGCTCAACATGCATGCATCCAATCATTGTAAAACAAAAATATAATATAAGAACATGGATTAAAACAACATGTAAGCATTTATATGGTGTGAAATCAAATCAATATGATGAACTATGACGTTGTGAAACCATTTATGTGCTATTGTGTTACATTGTTGACATGCTAATCTTAAGCTCCATTGAGGTTAGGTAGAAACCATGTAGATAAGGCTATGTCGCGACATAGAATAGCAGATCTGCGCCCCATACAGTTTGGAACTCCGGCTACAGGCCGTTGAGTGGATATGATTAAACCGTGCGGTGCAAATCCGGTTAGGGGCACCAAAACGGACAATATTGGCATAGGCGAATCCGGTTCGGGGCCTATAGCATACAGTTTCATCCAGTTTCATACAGTTTATCTTATCACTTCGGTTTCACTATAACCTTATGGAGCCATACAGATATTTTAACTTGCTATTGCATGAATCAGACAGTAAAATAAACAGTAAAAAAGATCATCAAGGTGAAATGAAAGCCGTATGTTATGTGTGATTATATGTACTTACATAATTCTTTCTGCATATATGTGTGCTTAATTATGTCTTTCTATATTGAGATATCCACTGAGCTGTAATAGCTCAGCGAGTTACCTGTTTAACTCGCAGGTTTTGAGATTGGTCTATAGAGCGACAGCGTACAACTGCAGCAGTTCATCTGTAGAAGACACGGTCTTCAGGGTAGCTCCCTATTTTGATATGTATCTTTTATTATTCTTTCATGGCATGTACAGGGCACACAGTTGGGCCCATCTCATTTTGAACACTTGTATAATGTATATAAATATTCAGTACACTAGTAATGTAAACGGCATCGGTATATATATATAAATATTCAATATTATGATATCAGCATGTCTAATCATACAGTCAACCAGTGTTGTAGCATCTCGACTCGGTTCATTCGGGTTAACGGGTGGACCGGGAAGGGGTGTTACAGAATCCCATCGCTTCACCATGGCCTTTCGCAACTTGGGGCATAGACGTGATCGGAAAGATCCATCCCAAGGCTTCCAATGGCCATCAATACATCCTGGTTGCTGTTGATTATTTCACTAAGTGGATTGAGGCAGCCTCCTATTCAGTCTTGAACGCCAAGAAAGTAGCTTAGTTCGTTCGTACCAACATCCTTTGTCGGTACGGAACACCCTTCGAGATCATCACGGATAACGGATCTCACTTTCAGAGTGAATTTTTGGAGCTACTGAAGCAAAAGAAGATTCAGCACCACAAGTCTTCGCCCTATCGTCCACAAACAAATGGGGCGGTGGAGGCTGCAAATAAGGCTATAAAGGTCATTTTGCAGAAGACAGTTCAGAAGCATAGAGCTTGGCACGAACAATTACCAAATGCCTTGTGGGGATACAGGACTTCAATCAGAACGCCTACTGGGGCAACCCCGTACTCCCTAGTATATGGAATGGAAGCAGTGTTGCCTATTGAGCTGGAAGTTCAGTCGGCAAGGATTATCCAGGAAAGCCAGATCAGCGAAGCAGATTGGGCTGAGAATTATCATTTGCAGCTTTTGGGTATGGATGAAAAACGATTGCGAGCAATCCACCAAACTCAAGTCTATCAAAGAAGAATGGCAAGACATTTTAACAAGAAGGTCAAAGACCAGAAATTGGAGGAAGGTTGTTTGGTTCTGAAGGAGATTAGACAGCCAATCATAGATCCACGTGGGAAGTTTCGTCCTCATTGGGCTGGACCCTATGTGTTAAAGAAGATATTGTCAGGCGGAGCCGTTATTTTGACTGATTTGGATGGTTTGGAATTCACTAATCCATGTAATTTAGATCAGTTAAAAAGATATTTTGTGTAATTGTAATCATTGCATAATGTAAGATGAACTACATTAGACCTGATTCTCTTTGGAAAAAAGAAATTATATATTGGAGATATGTAGGCAGCCCTCTTTGGGCACGGTCCAAACATTAATAAAAAAAAATCATTTCATAATTTCATTCTTCTTTGCCAAATAAAAAAAAAAGAAGAAAACAAGAAAAAAAAAGAAAAAAAAGAGGAAAACCCGCTAAGTCGAAAACCCGAAAGGGCGGCTTAGGCAAAAGTCGGGGCCCACTAGGCTGAAAACCCAAAAAGGGGGGCTTAGACAAAAATGGGTAAGCTCGCTAAGTTGAAAACCCGAAAGGGCAGCTTAGGCAAAAATTAGAGCTTGAAATAAATAAAGTTGGAAAATGCTTGGAAAGCTAAATGATTTTCTCAATTTAAGCTAAAAAGTCAAATCTCATTCCAATAGCAGCCCAAAGTCAGGCGGAAAGCAAAAGAGTCCAAACAAATAATGAAGTCTAAATCCAAGTCCAAAGCAAAAAAAGAAAAAAAAGATACATCCAAAGAAAAAATTCAAAAGCCAAATAAAAGTCAAAATAAAAGACAACAAAAGTCCAAAAGCCTATAGGAGTCTAGATGTCCCGTCTCCTCCGTGGAGCAACATCCTCTGAGTCATCCTTAGCTGTTAAACTCTGTCCAGCCTCGCCTGTCCGAGGAGCCAACACAATCTCCTCCCCAGTCCCAGCCTCATCATCAGCGTCAGTCTGAACCCAACCTTCGAGTACACTCAGCAATGCAGTCCTCCTCGGTCTTTCAATCGGCCAGACAGCGGCAATGAACCAAGCCCGGTAGTCAGGAGAAGTCTGAACACCGGCAGGGTTAGGTAAAGGCCTAACCATGCGATGATCTCTAACCCAAGCACTAAGGACGGCACGAGTAACGCCCGGGGTAATGGCCGAATCAGCTGGGATATCATCTACAATTGGGACAGTCTGGTCTATCCCCATTTGCCTCAAAACGTGCGAAGCGCAGTACCAAGTACAATGTGTAAGGCCTAAAAGGTAAACCCGAGAATGGCGAAAGCTGACTTGGATGAAACGGGTAATGTTGTACCATGAGATGAACCACAGTATCTCATTTGGACCCAATTCAATTAGCCATGAAGTCCATGAATCAGTAGATGGGTGGGTGATCAAAATCCTCCGCATACGATACTGAGTGGGATTATAGGGCAAGAGAGTAGGAGTAGCAACCACTTGAAGGTGGTCCTTCAACCAGACCTGAGTAATGGATCCTTTCTATTACAAGGGAATAAAGTAAAAAAGAAAGGAAAAGATAAGAAAAATAACAAAGGGAAATACCTGGAGAATGATAGGAGAGACTGTCCAGTCATCAAACCCTAAAGCAGCCCTGTCAAGACTTCTAATAGTCTCTGCCAGCACAATGCTACCAATACAACCCATATCCTCCATTTGTAGAACCATGGGGCAAAGGCGCAAGTCCCCAAAGCCTGGGTCCTGGTTAAATAAGAAGCCAGCCAATAAACAGAAAACCAAGGCCCGCATCCTCAGCCTCATCCGGTTTGGGTCATCTGGGCAAGCCTCTGAGAATTCGTCAATCAGAGGCAACAGAATTGCTTTTTGGTCATCAACGATCATAGCCTTAGCTTGGGGTCGACTAAACTGAAATAGGGTTTCAAATGACCTAACATACCCAATTTTTACCTCATGCTTGACCAAAGGGGCATTGGGGTCACACCCTATAATGGCACAAAACTCCTCAAAGAGAGGGCACATTTCCTCCATCATCGCCCCAAATCGAAAAACGTGGGTTTCAGGGTCCCAAAGTTTAATACTGTGAACCCCTCCCCAAAATGTCATGGCGCATGTGAATGCATGTGACTAAAGGAAGAAATGCACGTGAATGTATGAGTCGCCACCTTGTTTAATTGTTTTAGGGTAAACTAGGAAAAACCCTAAGTGACTCCAATTTTAATTAACCTAGTTACTAGATTAATTAGCCCAATGTCTAAGGCATGGTCTTCGAACCCGAGGTGGATCCCGAGACTATGTCATGCTGATGAAACTAGGTTATGTGATTCGACTTGCCACTCGGGGTGAAATCCCGAACGTGCCTACGTACTTCCGTTTGAATGGAAGATCAAAGTCAACGTAGTTCGATAGGCCTCTTTTAGAGGGCTTTGAATGGGGATGCTTTATGCATGAGTGTGTGTATGCTTTGTGCATTTTGTTCAGGCATTGTGCCAAAGAATTGATTGTTTTAGGCATTTTGCCAAAAAGTTTTGATTGGACTTATTTGTGTGCCAGAAAAATGTTGATTGGACTTATTTGTTTGCCAAAAAAATGAATTAAGGCTTTTAGCCAAAACATTTTGTGATTTAGGCAATTTAATTGCCGAAAAAATTGATTTTAAAGGCTTTTAGCCAAAATGTGTTGATTTGAAAGCTTTTAGCAAAAAGTGCCGATTTAGGCAAGATGTTGCCAAAATTGATTGATGATTTATTTAGGCGACTGTCGCCAAAATTGAATGATTTAAAGCTTTAAAGCCAAAAAGATTGATTTAGTTTTAAGGCATTTTGCCAAAACTTTGATTTAAGCGTTTTATTGCTAAAAAATAACTGATCTTACTTATTGGCAATTTGTTTACCAAAAGTAATTAATCAAACTGCAATGTAGGCAATTTAATGCCAAAAGAACGTGAATAATTTAGGCTACTTAGTCACAATCATTGATGAACTGGACTTAAGCCGAAAATTGTTCGAAATAAAGGCAATCATACCATAGCCATTAATAGACTAGATATTTTAAGCCAATATTGTCGAATTTAGGCTTTAATACCACGATTATTAATTAACCGGGCATTTAGCTTAATCATACTTTAATTGAGGCAATTTACTTGCCTATATGATGACATGAATGCATTTATGCAGTTGTAGAATTAAAAGGAGTAGAAGAGAAGCATGCATGAAGTGCTAAAATTAAATAGGCAGAGTTTTGTTTACGTACCTGATTTAATCGTCGACCGCTTCTTAACTCCAGGTTAAGCTCCTCGTTAAGGGAATTAATTTTAATTTAATTTTAAGTGACCAAATATCACAACAATAAAATGAAATTAAAATTAAAAAATGCAAGAAAGCAGTAAAGAATCGCAAAGAGCGTAGGGAGAAGGAGCGTCCGTCAACACAGACTGAGTGAGGAAAAAAGGAGGCCCGAGGCCTGTATTTATAGGCGCAAAACGGACTGTTTCCGGTGGCTGGGTCGCCGGATGGACCGCCGGCTCGGCGGCCCGCCCGGCGGCCGGGCCGCCGGTTCGTCGGCGGCCTGCCCGGCGGCTGGGCCGCCGGCTCGGCGGCTGGGCCGCCGACTCGGCGGCCTTCCCGCAGCCAAGCGCCGGTCTTTCGGCGGCTGGGCCGCCGGGTCGGCGGCCTTCCCGGCGGCTGAGCCGCCGGGATGGGCCGCCGGCTCGGTGGCTGGCTCCGGTGGCTGAGCCACCGGGGCAGGCAGGTTTATTCCGGGGGCTTTTCCGGGAGTTCCGGACCTCCAAAAAATATTCCGAGACCAGTTCCGAGATCCTCGTAATTTTCCGGACGTTTCAAGTACCATATTGGCATATTTCCGATGAACTTTCCGAAAGGCCTCAGGTCCGGCCGGACTGTTCGCAGTCCGGAAGAAAACAGGCTTTTGAGCCTCAAAAAATTTGAATATTCACAGGCGACTGCAGCCGCCTGTAAGGGCGGCCGCCACCGCCGCGGCCGAGAAAACCGGCTTTTCGAGTCTCAAAATTTGAGTATTCACAAATACAGGCCCGTAAAAAATCCCAATCAATTACTACACCCCTAAGAGTAATAATGGGAGAAAGACCGTACCTCCCCAAATTGATTTTTTCAACTTTGGAGAGACTCCTAGTCCAGCTGTGCATGCTATAGTTGTAAAAAGGATTCATGTCCTTTTATTTATTTTATTTATTATTTATTGTTATTTAAAAAAAATATAATAATGATAAAAAAATAATAAATAAAAAAAATAAGGAAGAGAAAGAGAGAAGAAACTGACCAGATTTTTGTTGGCTCAAAAAAAGAGGGAATGAATGAAGAAAAAAAAAACCTGAAACAGCTTTTTATATAGAAAGACGCGCCCGAGGGCGGCTGCACCCGCCCTCTGAGGCGGGCATACCCGCCTCGAGGGCGGGCACGCCCGTCCTCAAGGGCAGGCACGCCCGCCCAGACGAGGCGGGCACACGAAAAAAAAAAAATGGGTCCTCCTCAATTTAAAACAAAAAAAAGGGAGAGATGTTTTGTTGAAGCAAAATTCTTTTTTCATAGTCATGCAGACATATTTTTCATTACTAACCAAGTGCAGGTGCAAACAAAGTTCAGTAAAGGAACATAGCCAAAGTTCAGAAATACGGCCGAGGTTCAGTACAGAAAATACAAAAAAAAAAAAAAAACAACAAAGGAAAGCAGGAAAATCTAGCATCTATCAGCGGCGGGGCCTCCTACTCCTCTGATCATCGAAGGCCCGCAGAGTCCAGGCTGAAGTTAGTTCCTCCTGCATACCGAGAACTAGCTCCATCATCTGACTGACTAATCCGGCGGGAACCTGAAAAAAAGATTTTTTTTTTATGTCAGTATCAAGGCTCTTATGAATCCTCTTTGGGGAAAGTTTCATTAATCTGTACCTCAGTGATGTCATCAGGATGAAGTGCTAGGCGATTCACACGCCCTAGAGAGACCTCCCGGAGAGACGAAGTGCCATCAGGAGTGTAATAGGGAATGCTGTATGGAAGGTGCAAATTGGCCAAGCCCGGATGAACTGGCCCGGTAGCTTCTAAAATAGCCTGAGGAACCCTGAAAGCACCAACCGAATGGCTAGGGCCAGCCCAAGACGGACCTTCCACCGGAGTGGAAGAAGAGGGACGGGTAGTAGGCATCCTCCTTAGGGTCCTGGCCGAAGGGCCTGAAGCCCGAGAAGAACGAGTGCCAAGCGGCTGGGAAGGAGTCGACCTCGAAAGACTGTCAAGCCGAGATCCAATAGGCTGCATCAGAAACATCTGGCAAAATTCATCATAATCCCCACTCCGGATAAATTCCATATGCGGAATGCTCTCAGTATGGGCCTCGGTAAGAATCATCTGTTTGCCCGCTCGCATGTCCTCCGGAGGAGGATGAGGAACGGAGCGGCAGCCCCTAATCTGGAAGTCCACTCTCTCACCCAAATAATAGCGTCTCAAGACAGGATGAGACAGAACAACCCGCCGCCGAGACAAGGCCTCTGATCGCCGGAAATAGGGATCAGCCTCAATCAAACTTTAGAGTCGGGCGTTCATCGCCCCCGCCTCAACCTATGTGGGAGAAGTAAAATGTGTTAATAAATCCTTTTTATTTCCACATACTCAAGGAGTACTAAAAGCACTCACCTGATCCATGGTACAAGTATCGAAGAAGGTCCGCAGGTCTCCTAAAGACTTCTTGCGTAGAACAGACCGGTGATTTGCTCGGTACCACCTCCAAGCCAAAGGTACCAGCCCTAATCCAAGATCAGTATGAGTTAGCTCTGGGCGGATGTAGGGAAAATACTCAAAAGCCCAAGTCTGCAAAACGAAAGAAGGGATCAGTGAAAAAAAGAGACAACACAGAAAGGGAATATGTTCTTTACATTACTTCCCAGAAATAGTAGGTCCCGCTGAGCTTACAGTGGCCTCGACTCAGATCGCACCTATCATCATACATGCGGCTCAGAATAGCACCGGCCCAGTCATACTCAGTAAGATGGGCCAAATCCTCCAAACTCTTTAGAATAGAAGGGTTAAATTTCTCCTTCCTGTTAGACCAAAAGGTCGAGGCAAATAGCAGCAACAGAGTGAATCTAGCTACCTGAGTAGCCGTTAGCTCTCCCTGCCTGTATCTAGCATAAATGTCGGGGGCCTGGAGGGATAGCCAGTGTCTCGAAATACTCAGAACAGGGGCAGCAGAGTTAGGATTGACAATTCGGGGCAGGTCAATCCCTATCAGCTCCATCATCCGATCAGGGGTGACCTCAGTCCTCCAATCATCATATAGCTCGATCGACCGAGTGCCAAAAGGAATCCCGAAGATCACCGAAAAGTCAGTCGGGGTCATCGTCATCTCACCCCAAGGGAAATGGAAAGTGTTGGTGGTGTCCCACCATCTCTCAGCCAGTGCACCCATTAGGCTCTTATAATTCTGCCTACCCAGCTCAAGATGTCTTAAGAAGTCCAGATGAGAGGGATTGATGATGGCTCCGACCAGACTGTTATGGTCGAGTATGTCAATTGGGATCTCAGCAACAGAGGACTCGCCTACATCCAGCCTAATGTTTGGATCCTAAAAGGTAAAATGGCTTAAAATTATTCTTTAGTTCCTTACTAAGGATAATGTCTCAATTCTCCCCTAGCATGCATACTAATAAGACGGTAAGTGCAGAAAAATTTGTCTTCACAGTTCGGCCACAGAGGCCCAAGAAATCACGATTTGGCCTAAGGCCTGAAAAGTCACAGTCAGGTCACAGAGGCCCAAAATTTTTTCACCATTTGGCCTAAGGCCCAAATAATAAATAAATGAGAGGGACAGGGGACTGACCTGGGCATAGACACCGGTGACGGAAGCATGAGTGTCGGCGTCTGCTGTAACACGAATTTCGTCAAGAGAAATCCCAGGGATTCTAGAAAATCCTCATCGCTACTATGACTCGAAGAAGTCATTGCTAAAGGAAGGATGAGAGGATTTAAGGGAGATCTTTAGAGTAAAAGATAGAAATGAATGAGAAATGAAATTTTGAGCTATTTATAGAGGAAAAGGGCCAAAAGGCGGGTCTTCTGGACGCGTCTGTTTTTCGCCTTCAAAATTTGTGTTTCAGACAACCACCGACTCCCATAAATTATCTTTATGGTCGCCGGTGGGGGGCAACTGTGAATACTCAAATTTTGAGGCTCAAAGAGCCAGTTTTCCCGGACTGCAAACAGTCCGGCCGGACCAAAGGCCATTCGGGAAGTTCACCAGAAGTATGCCAATATGGTACTTGAAATGTCCGGAAAATTACGGGGATCGCAGAATTGATCCCGGAATATTTTTTGGAGGTCCGGAACTCCCGAAAAAGCCTCCGGAATAAAAAAAAAGAGAGAGCACGGGTCGATGTGCTCGCCCCGCCCTGGAGGGTGGGCGCGCCCGCCTCCCTGAGGCTGGCACGCCCTCCCTCCAGGGCGGGCACGCCCGCCCTCCAGGGCGGGCAGAACCGCCCTCGGGTTTCGTTTTTCCTATAAAATTGGCCCGGGGACCTCCGTTTTGACTCAATCAGTCTGTGTTGATGGACGCTCCTTCTCCCCTACGCTCCTTGCGATTCTTTACTGCTTTCTTGCATTTTAATTTAGTTTTATTGCTTTCTTGCTTTGTTAAGTGGTCACTAAAATTAAATTAATTAAAATTCCCTCAACGAGGAGCTTAACCTGGAGTTAAGAAGCGGTCGACGATTAAATCAGGTATGTAAGTTAAACTCTGCCTATTTAATTTTAGCACTTCATGCATGCTTCTCTTCTACCCCTAATAATTCTACAACTGCATAAATGCATTCATATCATCATATAGGCAAGTAAATCGCCTCAATTAAAATATGATTAAGCTAAATGCCCAGTTAATTAATAATCGTGGTATTAAAGCCTAAACCCGACAATATTGGCTTAAAATACCTAGTTAATTAATAGCTATGGTGTAATCGCCTTTATTTCGAACAAATCTGGCTTAAGTCCAATTAATCAATAATTGTGGCTAAAAAGCTTTAATTCAAACACGTTTTTCCCGGCAATAAATTGCCTACATTACAATTCGGTTAATCGATTTTCGGCAAATACATTGCCTATAAATTAGATTAACTACTTTCAGCGACAAATCGCTTAAATCAATTCTTTGGCAAAACGCCTTAAATTAATCAACTTATTTTGGCTAAAAGCCTTACATCAATCATTTTGGCGACAATCGCCTAAAAAATCATCTTTTGGCAAACAGATTGCTCAAATCAACCTTCTTTGGCTAAAAGCCTTTAAATTAATCAAACTTTTGGCTAAAAGCCTTCAAATAATCAATTTTGGTGACAATCGCCTAAATCACATCAATTTCTTGGCAACAATTGCCTAAAGCAAATCTTTTTGGCTACAAGCCATTAAAATCAACATTTTGGCATCAAATGCCCAAAACAATCAATTTTCAGGCAAAATGCCTAAACAAAATGCACAAAGCATACACACACTCATGCATAAAGCATCCCCATTCAAAGCCCTCTAAAAGAGGCCTATCGAACTACATTGACTTTGATCTTCCATTCCAACGGAAGTACGTAGGCACGTTTGGAATTTAACCCCGGGCAGCAAGTCGAAATCAAAATCACCTTTCATTGGTCTAAATCACATTAATCACCCTGCAAAGCATTCATTCATGGTTAGTTCATCAGCATGACATAGTCTTGGGATCCACCTCGGGTTCGTAGACCATGCCTTAATCATTAGGTTAATTAATCTAGCAATTAGGTTAATTAAAATTGGAGTCACTCAGGGCTTTTTCCTAGTTTACCCTAAAATAATTAAACAAGGTGGCGACTCACACATCACGTGCATTTCTTCCTTAGTCACATGCATCCATATGCATTTGATGTTTTGGGGAGGGGTTCACAGTTTGGCGACTCCGCTGGGGAAACTACTTATGTAATCTTTTTGCATAAAAGTGGACTACAATTGCTGTGTAAACTAACCAGCCCTTCTTAAGGGTTTTATTTTACTATGCTTTGTTTTGCAGGGTACCCCAACAAAAAAAAAAAATCCAGTATTCTTTCTTTAAGAATACGAGATTGAGGAAATTTGGACTCAACTTGTACAATTTAATTAAATCATTTTAATTTGTTGATTTATTTACATGATTGAGAATCCTTTTCTCCATTGCATAAAAAAATGAATTTCAAATGAATTTCTTCTCTCTCTGTTCAAACTTCTGAGTCTGGATAGCAAGTAGCGCTGATCGGCAGGTCTCATTGATTATGTCGACGGACAGCCAAAGCGTCCTCCCTGTTACCGCAAACTGCCCCTAATCCTTTTGGGGGTGGCCCATGGGTATGCGTACCGTTGGACCCACGCGAAACTCTTTGTTTCACATGTGGTTAGGTATATCCATACTCAAGGTTCAAGGGTCCCTTAGAAGCCGATTCTCTATTTGAGTCATAGCCTATAGAACCTATCCTTTAGGACTGTATGCACCCAATGATGTGAACCATACCATTAAATAGATTATGACGTGTTGTTATGCGCATTCACGACATATCATAAACATGGGGTAAACACAAAGAGAGCATGAAACACTCTTCTCATCCATGCACAGTCGGACAAAAGGGTCGATCTACATCAGTTACCTTGACACACCAACCACTGTACCTAATCCAGCTACCCTTATCCTTACAGGTGCCCACGATCCAAGTGCCCACATCTGTGCCAGCTACACCTACAATACTATCACCAGCTTCACCAGCTTCACCAGCTACACCAGCTTCACCTACAACTTCGACAGCTTTACCTACACCAATGGCATCGCTTGCTGATATCCAAACCCTCATTGAACAAATGGAGGCCAGAATGGAGGCCAGAATGGAGACCAGAATGAATGAGGCCCTGGCCGCCCAAAGGGCCGCCCTGATAGCTGAATTGGGTAATGGGAATGGTAATGGAAATTCGGCCGGAGGAAGTGGACCTGCTGCCTCCAATCAGGGTCCTGCTGCTGAACCAACAAACCCCACCCTAAACCTGGATGATGTGCCACCCAAAACTGCTTCTGAGCTAGAAGCTCAGAGAGTGCGAGAAAAGCTAGAACTCCTGGAAAGGTCTATCACTGCTCTCAAAACCCACAAAGAAGTAGTGGACATGGACTCCTTGTCCTTGTTCCCCGAGGCAAGACTGCCAACCAAGTTCAAGATGCCCAACATGGACAAATTTGATGGAACTACTTATCCTAAAACTCACTTGAAGATGTATGTGGGTGCTCTTAACCCGTTTGGTTTGAGCAGCGAGCTCCTTGCTCAGTTGTTCCAACAATCTCTCACCGGTGCTGCTTTGAGGTGGTTTGTTAGCCTGGACCGCTCTAAGATGAAAACATGGGAAGACATCTGTAATGCCTTCAATTCACAGTACCACTATAACATGGAGGTGGATGTCACTCGAAGAGAACTAGAAACTACCAAGCAAAAAAGCAATGAACCCTTTTCCTCGTTCCTTACGAGGTGGAGGGCCAAGGCCGCCCAGATGATTAACCGGCCCTCTGAGCAAGAGCAGGTAGACATAATAATCAAGAACCTACAACCTGTCTACCAACAGCAGTTGCGGACCCAGTATCTACCAACATTCCAGTCGCTCATTGCCAGTGCTACGAAGGTAGAAGACCTGATTCAAATGGGGCAACTGAAAGAAGACTCAGGAACCTCAAAGTACAAGAAACCTAGCCAAGCTAGTAAAGTCCACGAAGTGGCAAGCATCACCCCCACTAACCCTTTGCGTGTGGGGAACATGAGAAATGGCAGCCAGTCCAGAAGAACCTATACTGATCTCGGGATGCCAATCCTTTTGGTTTTTCGAGAGGCTGTCAAGGCCAACTACATCAAGCCCTTAGAAGCAAGGCCACCACCAAACCCATTACCGAGAAATTACAAAGCTGATGAATACTGTGAGTACCATCAGGGGTATGGGCACAAGACTGAAGCGTGTTGGACGCTTAAGAACCGTATCCAAGACTTGGTGGACAACGGCTCTATTATTCCAAGAAGTAAGCCAAATATTAGCACTAATCCCTTACCAAATCATGGGGTAAATGCTATTATTGCTGACAGGAACTGATCGATCCTTTCGAACTGTTCCTAGAAATGAATAACATTTGTGTCTTAGATCTGAATGACCTAACCGAAGAGCTTGATGCTATAACCAGGAGCGGGAGACAATATGAACCGTTAGTCTTGGACAAGATCCAAAGTAAACCCTACCAGAGGGCAGAGGAGCTAAAGGAAGACCCGGTACTTGCACAGCTAAAAAAGACACAAGCCAGGGTATCAATCTGGGAACTTCTAGAATCATCTTTTCCTCATCGCCAAGCTCTTTGCAAGGCTTTGAGTCAACTTCAGACATCAGTGGAGGTTAGCCCCGAAGTGCTAGTATCCACCCTTACCCAATCATCAAAAATGCAGAACATCGGGTTCTCTGACGATGACTTACCCAAGGAGGGAGGCAGTCACAACAATGCCCTCTATGTTACCGTCCAGACCAGAGACAAAACTGTGCCCATGGTTCTCATTGATAATGGGTCAGCACTAAACGTCTGCCCACTAAGGGTAGCCAGCTGTCTGGGGTTGGAGGAAACAGATTTCACTCCATCCGACCAAATAGTGAAAGCTTATGACAGTACCTGGAGGGAAGTGTTGGGGGTTGCTACACTGAAGTTAACAGTTGGGCCGGCTGTAATGGAAGTCCCATTCCAGGTAATTGATGTACCGACTAGTTTCAATCTACTTCTAGGCCGACCTTGGATACATCACACTAGGGCAGTACCCTCATCCTTGCACCAAAAGGTCAAGTTTCCCTATGAGGACAAAGTTATCACCATTCAAGGGGATGACTACAGCCAGCTGAAAAGGCCAAAGGGCCAGCCTCTCTTTGAGGTTAACCCTGAAACTGCCAATTTACCCCTTTCTGGATTTCAATACGACACCGTGCAGTTCATAGAGGGAAAGACTGCGAGCTCTCGAGTTCTCTTTGATTTCGGGACGGTGCAAATAAACTGCATAGTGCCTCTGATGCTAAAAATGTCCTATCTGCTAGGAATGATTATGGCAAGATCCGGAAAAACATACCCCGCACTACAAGCCCGGGAATGTCCGATGAATGAGGGGACCTATGGACTAGGCTACGAGCCTACTGACGAAGACCGAGCTGAAAGAGGTAGAAGGAGAGGGAAGGACGGTATACAGATGCGGCCTTACCTTTTGACTCTGAATGGTTACTTCTGCAAACCGGGAGAACCGATTCCTTATCGTGGCTTCCAAGAACCATTCCGCTGCTCGGCTGCTAAGAAAACGCTGCCTGGGTTAGAGATATTTTCGGATGTCTGGGGCAACAAGCCCGAAACCATAACTGAACTGGAGGCGGAAGACTTCATGCAGCCTAGTCTCTTTGACGAGGTTGCGGTTATCACCGGAAGTGACGAGAATCGAGACTTGCTCAACCTAATCAAGCCAAGCGGAGGACCTCTCACCAACTGGTACGCCGAGGAGGATCGCACTACTGATAGACCCTGTGAATACTCAAATTTTGAGGCTCAAAAAGCCAGTTTTCCCGGCCGCGGCGGCGGAGCCGCTATCCCGACGGCGGTAGCCGCCGGCGACAGCGGCTGCAGTCGCCTGTGAATACCCATTATTTTGAGGCTCGAAGAGCCAATTTTCCCGGACTGCAAACAGTCCGACCGGACCAAAGGCCATTTTAGAAGTTCACCGAAAATATGCCAATATGGTACTTAAAACGTCCGAGACGTCGCAAGGATCACGAAACTAGTCCCAGAATATTTTTTGGAGGTCCGGAACTCCCGGAAAAGCCTCCGGAGCGAAAAAATAGTAGAACCGCCGGCCCAGCCACCGAGCTCCGGCGGCCCAGCCGCCGGAGCGGGCCGCCGGCGCCAGCCGCCGGAGCTGGCCGTCGAACCCCGGCGGCCCAGCCGCCGAACCCGGCCGCCGAAACAGTCCGATTTCGCCTATAAATAGTGGCCCCGGCACTCCATTTTCCTCACTCAGTCTGTATTGACGGACGGTTCTCGGTGGCTCGGGCCGCCGGTGTCAGGCGGTTGGGCCGCCGATGGCCGGCGGCTTGGCCGCCGGAAGCCAGCGGCTGGACCGCTGTGCCTGGGGGTTTTACTGCTTTAACACTCCGGGAGCTTTTTCGGGAGTTCCGGGCCTCCAAAAAATATTCCGGGACCAGTTCTGTGATCCTCGTAATTTTTCGGACATTTCAAGTACCATATTGGCATATTTCCGGTGAACTTTCCGAGTGGCCTCCGATCCGGCCGGACTGTTTGCAGTCCGGGAAAACTGGCTCTTTGAGCCTCAAAATTTGGGTATTCACAGCCTAGAGCTCGAGTCAATAAGTTGATTCAACATCATCAAAGTCGGGAAGGAATCCCGTAAAGACATCAAGCCGGGAATGAATCCCGTAAAGACATCAAGCCGGGAAGGAATCCCGCGAAGAAATCAAGGCAGCAATGAATTCTGCATCAACATCAAGTCGGGAAGGAATCCCGCAAAGACATCTAGCCAGGAAGGAATCCCGCAAAGACATCAAGCCGGGAAGAAATCCCTCGAAGAAATCAAGTCAAAAATGAATTCTGCATCAACATCAAGTCGGGAAGGAATCCCGCAAAGACATCCAGCCGGGAATGAATCCCATAAAGACATCAAGCCGGGAAGAAATCCTGCGAAGAAATCAAGGCAGCAATGAATTCTGCATCAACATCAAGTCGGGAAGGAATCCCGCAAAGACATCAAGCCGGGAAGAAATCCCGCGAAGAAATCAAATCGGAAATGAATTCCAGAATCAGCATTAAGGCAAAATTGAATTTTGCCCCAACAGTAAGTCGGAAATAAAATCCGCACCAAGTCGAAAAGGAATTCCGCACCAACATCAAGTCGGAGATGAATTCCGCACCAGCCGAGCACGAAGTTCGCATCCCGGAAGGAACTACGAAAGACCTGATTCTCCCCATCCCCCGAAGAGCTCTTGGAGATACGTAGGCAGCCACAAAGGCACGGTCACGAACATAAGTTTGCATCATAAAAAGCATTTTCTCTTTGCCAATATAAAAAAAAATAATAAAAAAAGAGAAGAAAAGAAAAATAAAAGCTGGAGTTGAAAACCCGAAAGGGCGGCTTCAGGCAAGAATTGAGCCCGCTAGAGTCGAAAACCCGAAAGGGCGGCTACTAGGCAAAAGTTAAGGCAAAAAAAAAAAAAAAAAAGAGTGCTTTCAAAGGTCTCCTTGGGAGTATATAAATCATTTTTTCCAGGAATCACTGAGTTCCTTCGAGTCAAAATTCACTACAAGAAAAATTTGAGTTTCTAAATCGAGTCTCCAATGAGTCTCTAAAACCAAGTCTCCATCACCAGTGGTCATTCCACAACGAGTCACAAAAATCGAGTCATTCTCAAAAGTTCGTTTTGAAAGCGTCACTCTTTGAGTCATTCCTCGAAAAAAGAGAGAGAGGAAAATGTCAATTCAATCCCCGGAGTTTCCAAAACAACCCTAAAAAATGTCAAGCATAATCGTTGAGAGGTAATTCTTTAATACCTCGTCTCCACTCGGACCATCGTTTCTTCGATCCTTTCAGACGAGCGATGTCATCCACATTGTCCGTTTCCTCGAGTCATATAAGTGACTTTGTTCTCTTTGATTCCTCAATCGATTGGACAAGTACAACACCAATGTTTTGAAGTATTCCATGGTCAGCACCATTCTGGGGGCAAGAAGTGATAAGAACCTTCACCATTCTCCCATCACAGAAGTAATCACGGAATTTTTAGTCTTTCATTAAGAAGAAATTCTATTTCAGCTAATAAGGGCATCAACTCTCTCAAGCATGGGGCAAAATCCTCCAAGTCGGATTCAGAGGCAAGTGTTAAAAAAAAAACATACACAACCCAGGGTGGAACCCAACCATCGTCAATCTCTTTTACACAAACCCAGGGTAGAACCCGGTTAATGGTTAACCTTTTTTCTACATAAAACCTAGGGTGAAACCCTAACCAATAGCCAACCTTTCCTTTTCATCCAAAACCAAGCCATTTGATCATTTCGACTTTAGGTGGACCCTTGGTTCTCAAAGGAAAAAAACAAAAATAAAACAAATCTCTTTTCAAGCCCTCATTAAGAGGCAAAACATCTTTTCAAGCCCTCATTAAGAGGCAAAACATCTTTTCAAGTCCTCTAAGAGGCAAAATCTCTTTTCAAGCTCTCATTAAGAGGCAAAACATCTTTTTAAGCCCTCATTAAGAGGCAAAATCTCTTTCCAAGTCCTCTAAGAGGCAAAACATCTTTTCAAGGCCTCATTAAGAGGCAAAACATCTTTTCAAGGCCTCATTAAGAGGCAAAACATCTTTTCAAGTCCTCTAAGAGGCAAAATCTCTTTTCAAGCCCTCATTAAGAGGCAAAACATCTTTTTAAGCCCTCATTAAGAGGCAAAATCTCTTTCCAAGTCCTCTAAGAGGCAAAATCTCTTTTCAAGCCCTCATTAAGGGGAAAACCTCTTTTTCAAGTCCTCTAAGAGGCAAAATTTCTTTTTAAGTCCTCAAAGAGGCAAAGACATCTTTACGTAACAAACATAAATCCATGCATTTGATCATTTCATTTCATAGAAAAAAACAACGGCAGGGTTTCCTCCTCTGCCCATCCTCAAAATTTGCTCCTTCAGACAACCACTGGCTCTCATAAATCATTTTTATGATAGCCAGTGGGGGGCAACTGTGAATACTCAAATTTTGAGGCTCAAAAAGCCAGTTTTCCCGACCGCGGCGGTGGCGGCCGCCTTTAAAGGCGGTGGAGCCGCTACCGCCGCCGGCGACAGCGGCTGCAGTCGCCTGTGAATACCCATTATTTTGAGGCTCGAAGAGCCAATTTTCCCGGACTGCAAACAGTCCGACCGGACCAAAGGCCATTTTAGAAGTTCACCGAAAATATGCCAATATGGTACTTAAAACGTCCGGGACTTCGCAAGGATCACGGAACTGGTCCCGAAATATTTTTTGGAGCTCCGGAACTCCCGGAAAAGCCTCCGGAGTGAAAAAATCAGTAGAACCGCCGGCCTGGCCACCGAGCTCCGGCGGCCCGGCTTCCGGAGCGGGCCGCCGAGACCCGGCGGCCCGGCCACTGAGCTCTGGCGGCCCGGCCGCCGGAGCGGGCCGCCGAGCTCCGGTGGCCCGGTCGCCGAGACCCGGCTGCTCGGCCTCCGGAGCGGGCCGCCGGCGCCGGCCGCTGGAGCTGGCCGCCGAAACAGTCCGATTTCGCCTATAAATAGTGGCCCGGCACTCCGTTTTCCTCACTCAGTCTGTATTGACGGACGTTCCTTCTCCCTACGCTCTTTGCGATTCTTTACTGCTTTCTTGCATTTTTTAATTTTAGTTTTATTTTATTGTTGTGATACTTGGTCACTTAAAATTAAATTAAAATTAATTCCCTTAACGAGGAGCTTAACCTGGAGTTAAGAAGCGATCGACGATTAAATCAGGTACATGAACTGAACTCTGCCTATTTAGTTTTAGCACTTCATGCATGCTTCTTTTCTACTCCTAATAATTCTACAACTGCATAAATGCATCCATGTCATCATTAGGCAAACAAATTGCCTCAATTAAATAAATTTAGGCTAAATGCCCGGTTAATTAATAATCGTGGTATTAAGGCCTAAATCCGACAATATTGGCTTAAAATACCTAGTTAATAAATAGCTATGGTATAATCGCCTTTATTTCGCACAAGTTCGGCTTAAGTCCAATTAATCAATAATTGTGGCTACAAAGCCTTAATCAATCACGTTTTGACAACAAATTGCCTACAATTAAATCAACCACATTTTGGCAACAAATTGCCCACGGTTCAATCAATTTTTGGCAAATAAATTGCCTATAAATTAGATTAACCACTTTTAGCTACAAATCGCTTAAATCAAATTCTTTGGCAAAATGCCTTAAAATTAATCAATCTTTTGGCTAAAAGCCTTAAAATCAATCATTTTGGCGACAATCGCCTAAAATCAATCATTTTTGGCAATCAACTTGCCTAAATCAACTCATTTTGGCTAAAAGCCTTCAAATAATCAATTTTGGCGACAATCGCCTAAATCACATCAAGTTTTGGCAACAATTGCCTAAAACACTCTTTTTGGCTAAAAGCCTTAAAATCAATCATTTTGGCGATAATCGCCTAAAATCAATCATTTTAGGCGACAATCGCCTAAAATCAATCATTTTGGCAATCAAATTGCCTAAATCACTCTTTTTGGCTAAAAGCCCTAAAATCAACATTTTTGGCAACAAACGCCAAATCAAATCAATCAATTCTTTGGCAAAATGCCTAAACAAAATGCACAAAGCATACACACACTCATGCATTAAGCATGCCCATTCAAAGCCCTTCAAAGAAGGCCTATCGAACTACGTTGACTTTGATCTTCCATTCAAACGGAAGTACGTAGGCACGTTTGGGATTTAACCCCGAGCGGTAAGTCGAAAATCATCGAAATCACATAAACATTTTTTCATTGGTCCAATTACATCATTCACCCTGCAAAGCATTCATTCATAGGTTAGTTCATCAGCATGACATAGTCTCGGGATCCATCTCGGGTTCGTAGACCATACTTTAACATTGGGTTAATTAATCTAGTAATTAGGTTAATTAAGATTGGAGTCACTTAGGGTTTTTTCCTAGTTTACCCTAAAATAATTAAACAAGGTGGCGACTCACACATCACGTGCATTTCTGTCCTTAGTCATATGCATTCATATGCTATGATGTTTGGGGATGGGTTCACAGACCCCCTCCCAAGTCAAACCAATAGTCAAAATCTGTAACAAAGGCCTGTACTGAATTCGAGTCTGACCCCGAGTCTGAAACCGAGTCAGAGTCCAGTTCCAGTTCTGAGTCATCTGTGTCGGATCTAGAGGATCCAAATTTCAAATTTGATGTAATTTTTGAAGATGATTCCGTTATAATCAATAAAGGCTTGCAAATTCTTGACTACCCTGCGTGTCTATCTTTCCAAGCATTTCCAAGCAAAAATAATCAAATAAATGAAATAAAAAATGAAAAAGAAAAAATAATAATTGGCAAAGAAGAAAATGAACATACATACATTGCATCTGATTGTATGAACAGGGAACAGGTCAGTGAATGTTTGAAGAAATTTGCCGATTGTTTCATGTGGAAGGCAAGTGACATCACGGGAATCGACCCAGCAATAGTGGTGCATAAGATTCCAGTATACCCTGAGGCTAAGCCAGTGAAACAGAAGCTTAGAAGGCTGAAGACAAAATGGTCCTTGAAAATCAAGGAGGAAGTTGCCAAGCAACTGGAGAACAAGTTTATAGAGCCCATTGCTTACCCGACATGGTTAGCAAACATTGTGCCGGTTCCTAAGAAGGATGGAAAAGTCAGAATGTGTGTGGATTATCGGGATTTGAATAAAGCATGTCCGAAGGATGACTTCCCCCTGCCACATATTGACTTGCTGGTGGACCGTATGGCCGGACACGAGATGGTCTCCTTGACTGATCTCGCTGTCGGGTACAACCAAATAATGATGCATTTGCTAGACAAAGAGAAAACGGCATTCATCACAGAGTGGGGAACCTACTGCTACAGGGTCATGCCTTTTGGGCTCAAAAATGCCGGGGCAACCTATCAAAGAATGGCGACAACCATCTTCCATGACATGATTCACAAAGAAGTCGAAGTGTATGTGGACGACATGGTTGTCAAATCAAAAATAGCTGAAGAACATACAACAACACTTGAGAAGTTCTTCCTTAGACTTCGAAAGTACAACTTAAAGCTCAACCCGGCGAAATGTCTATTTTGAGCTACATCCGGAGTATTTCTAGGGCACATGGTCAGTCGGAAGGGCATAGAGATTGACCCTTCAAAAGCAAGGCCATTTTAGAAATGCCAGCACCAAGGACGGAAAAAAAAGTTCGGGGTTTCCTGGGAAGGCTACAGTACATCAGCCGGTTCATTAATCAATTGGCCGATACTTGTGGTCCGATCTTCAAATTACTCAGGAAAGGAGTAGCGGTTAAATGGAATGAGGATTGCCAGAAAGCTTTCGACCAAGTCAAGCAATATCTGCTATCCCCGCCAGTCTTACAGCCACCAAGGCTAGGAAAGCCTTTATTATTATACCTATCAGTGACAGAAGAAGCGATGGGTGCAATGGTAGCTCAACAAGCAGAAGATACTTGTGGTCCGATCTTCAAATTACTCAGGAAAGGAGTAGCGGTTAAATGGAATGAGGATTGCCAGAAAGCTTTCGACCAAGTCAAGCAATATCTGCTATCCCCGCCAGTCTTACAGCCACCAAGGCTATGAAAGCCTTTATTATTATACCTATCAGTGACAGAAGAAGCGATGGGTGCAATGCTAGCTCAACAAGCAGAAGATACAAGAATAGAAAATGTCGTGTATTACCTTAGCAAGAGGATGCTAGAATACGAGCTAAAATACAACAAGATAGAGAAGTTGTGTCTGGCTCTAGTTTGGGCCTGTACAAAGCTGCAGCACTACCTCTCGTCTTACACGACCTATGTCATTTCTGAATCGAACCCCTTGAAATTCCTTATGGAGAGGTCGGTTCTTGACTGCAAGATGGCTAAGTGGGTATCAGTGCTCGCAGCTTATGATTTAAAGTTTGTACAACGGAAGGCAGTAAAAGGTGGAGCCTTGGCTGACCAATTAGCGGAATTACCGGTCAAGACCAGATGCCAGAGGTAGAATTTCCTGATGAAGACTTGTTAAGCTTGGAAAGTGAAGTCTGGGAGATGTACTTCGATGGAGCTTCCAACTACCATGGAAATGGGGTTGGTGTCGTATTCAAAACTCCTTGTGGAGAGTACGTCCCAATCGCAGTCAAACTAGGTTTCGACTGTACCATCAACGAAGCCGAGTATGAAGCTTGCATCAAAGGGTTAGAAGCGGCCCTAGAAAGGGAAATAAAAATCCTTAGGGTTTTTGGAGATTCCAACCTGATAGTCTCTCAAGCGCTAAGGAAATGGAAAATTAAGGAAGAGCGGTTGGTTCCTTACCTACGACGCTTGGACGAATTAGCTCAGCAGTTTGAGGAATTATCCTTTCACTACTTGCCGCGAGCCAAAAATCAGTTTGCCGATGCGTTGGCTACTTTAGCTTCCATGGTTAATGTAGAGGGAGATCAAATCATTCGACCTCTAACAGTCCGGCTACAGAAGCAGCCGGCACATGTCATGCATCTAGTCAATGACAAGCCATGGTTTTGGGATATACAGAACTATCTTCAGAATGAAGCCTACCTGGAGGGGTCCAAAAAGACTGATCAACGAACATTGAGGCAGTTAGCAGCTGGATATTTCCTTACTGGGGGAGTTCTGTATAAGAGAAGTTGGGATGGCTTGCACCTGAGGTGCGTCGATGAGGAAGAAGCTCGAACCATCATGGATTCCGTACATAATGGGGAGTCCGGGCCACACATGCACGAGATAGCTCTGGCTCGAAAAATTACGAACCTAGATTATTACTGGTCAACCATGAATGCAGATTGCGTGAGGCACGCGCGGAAGTGCCATGAGTGTCAAATTTTGGCCAAGTTGCAAAAGCAGCCTCATATCAATTTGAATCCCATCGCTTCACCATGGCCTTTCGCAACTTGGGGCATAGACGTGATCGGAAAGATCCATCCCAAGGCTTCCAATGGCCATCAATACATCCTGGTTGCTGTTGATTATTTCACTAAGTGGATTGAGGCAGCCTCCTATTCAATCTTGAACGCCAAGAAAGTAGCTCAGTTCGTTCATACCATCATCCTTTGTCGGTATGGAACACCCTTCGAGATCATCACGGATAACAGATCTCACTTTCAGAGTGAATTTTTGGAGCTACTGAAGCAAAAGAAGATTCAGCACCACAAGTCTTCGCCCTATCGTCCACAAACAAATGGGGCGGTGGAGGCTACAAATAAGGCTATAAAGGTCATTTTGCAGAAGACAGTTCAGAAGCATAGAGCTTGGCACGAACAATTACCAAATGCCTTGTGGGGATACAAAATTATGCAATGCCTTGTGGGGATCTTCGGTGGTGCTTAAATTAAATGCAAAATTATGCAATGCGTTTATGTCAAATATGCGAGTGGTATAATCAATGCCATGAACGTGACAATCAGGAAAACAAGAAAACAAATAGTCAAAGTTCACTTCCATTGATTGAAATAAAAGAGGAAAACCATCCATAGTGTTCTCAAAACAAGCATCAGAAAAACAAAATACAGGATTAACTGCCTGTTCAATACATTCATTACAAGTATCTTTTATTGCCTGGACCACTTCATTAGCGTCTGCGCCTTCTTCTTCCGCCGGGGTAGCTTCTTTCTTGGCCTTTCCCTGCTTTATCATCTTTTTTGCCTTCCTCTCTGCCTCTTTAGCATCTTCAGCGGCTAGAACAAATTGGAGGATCCGTGCCTTGGCCTTCTGCTCTTGCACTGACTTGGAGGCTTCATCCCCAATCCCCAAAAAGTCTTCAAACTCGGATATCTTTTTCGACCAATCAGATTCAGTACTTGCTTCTGTCATGCATACTATGAACTCGGTTCCATCCACCAGCTGTGCCAAAGAAGGCTCGGGCGATTTGACCAGCTTCTCTTCATAATCGTTCATGAATATCTCTAAGCCGGGATATGTTTTTCCTCTACTCTGAAATTCCCCTTCAGCTTGTGGAATAAAGAAAATCTGATTCAAGTTTAACCCTCTGACCGGAGATCGAATCTCATATCTTTCCTTCTTTCTATTTTCAGAATACCCCAGTCCACGCTTGTCTTGCTGCCCCAATTCCGATGAGAGAGGCTCAAACCTTCCTTGCAACTCCTGGCCCAAACCTTTGCCGTACTGCCAATTCATCTTCTTCATCGTCTTTCTCGAAAAAGGACTCATGCTGTTTATCGCACTCTTGCTCTTGGTTGTAGGCGCATCAATTACTGCCACCTGAAATCCCGATAATGGCACCGCCAATTCTAGACCTTCCACTGCAGCCACATTCAGTTCTTCCTGTGCATTGACTGTCACCACATCTATTCCCCATGGAATTTTCACTTTTCTATAAAGAGTGGATGGAACAGCGCCTAGAGGATGGAGCCACGGTCTTCCTAACAAAAGAGCATAGTTGGCTAAGATGTCAAGCACAACTACGTCTACCCAACTTTCCACTGCCCCTGTGGATATCTTTGCTTTGAATGTCCCCTTTGCATTCCGCATGGTATTATCATAAGCCTTGACCACCATGTTGGATGGTTCAAGCTCCGATTCTTCGATCTTGAACTTAGACAGCATCTTCAGCGGACATACACACAGTGCTGATCCGTTGTCCACCATCACATTCCGGGTGTCTCGTCCATTGAAATGTCTGCTCTTATTTTCTGCAATTGACTCAGTACTGAGCTGGTGGTCACCCCACTAGGTGTCTTGCTCTGACTGTTTTCTCCAACTTCAACAGCCTTCTTTTGCCCTTTAGCTATCTCTTCCTCTTTCTTTTTCTCTTTCAGGTTCTCCCCGTCTTTCTCTATCATTTTCTTCCTTGCTCCATCAACAGCAGTCTCTTTTCCCTTAGCCTGCATACTGTTCTCGGGATTGTACACCCGCCCACTTCGGGTCAAACTCTGAACACCTACATCATTCACTTCTTCCTCACTGCTGTAGTACCATTGTTCCTCTTGATCGGCTAAACTCTTTTGAATGGCCAGCTGGAGTTGCTCATCCTCAACTTCCGGCACGTCGCCTACCTTCACAATGATGCTTTTCTCGATTTCAATCTTCATTGGCACCTTCTCTTCTTCATCACTACTACAATCGTCCCATATGTTCAACATGGCACACGTCCGCTCTTCCCATTCTGCTTCGGCCAATACTACTTCTTCTGGTAATCCGCTCCCAATTGCATTGACCGATCCACCCGACTGAGACTTACGGGATGGATAGTTGTACTGATATTGCGGAAGTGGGTTGTTCTTGGTGCTTGGCTTGCTCTTTTCCGAAGGCTTAGTAATTTTTCCACTGTCAATCAAATCTTGAATATCGTGCCTTAATTTGAAACATTCATCAGTTGAATGCCCTTTGCACTGATGGTAATCACAATTTCGGTCCATATACCTCCCTCGCACGGGTTTAGTCGGATCGACTGGCAACTTCGACAACACTCCGTTCTTGATGCAAGATCTTAGTACTGTGCTCAAAGGTCTTCCTAAGTCCGTGAACTCTCTCCTAGTTCTCTCATTAACTGCACCTATTACGGCATTACTGGCTCCTGACTGATTCTGATTACTGCTTCCGGCACCTCTGTCACCATAAGAAGTCCGGTAGTTACCAAACCCTCTGTTTTTCTTCTTTCTTCCTTGTACAATTCCTCGATGTTTAGACCAGCACTTTGAACCAGAGAAAAATCAGTGAGCGGCTGTGTCAGCATCCTTTCCTTGAAGTAGGGCAACAAGCTCCTGCTAAAGATTCTGATCAGCTCTTTGTCCTTTGGCCTTGTCTGAACTCTATACAGCTTAGTTCTCCACCTTCTGTAGTAATCAGAAAAGCTTTCGTCCTTCCCTTGTCTTAAACTCTCCAAATCACGCAGATTGAACTCATCACTCTCTTCAGTCTTGAAATGTTTGAGAAAAGCTATCTGCAGTTTGATCCAATTCTTCTGAACCTCCTCGTCTAAACCGTCATACCACCTCCGATAGTCCTTATATAGTGTTTGTGGGAATGCTCGCAAAACATCTTCCTCATTATACCGGTTCATTCGGGATACTCGGAGAAATTCAGACAAGTGAGAACGAGGATCATTATCTCCTTCAAATATAGAATGCTTGAAGGTCTTGAATGAGGCCGAACAGGTGGGGTGTAGAACATACTCAGTTATATGAAAATTGGTGGCCGGGTCTTTCTCCTTTACTGCCGCCATCTTGTCGAATCTTTCTTTGAGATCGGTGAGTTGTTTGAGCATATCACTTTCAACTGGGACAGTGTCTCCCACAGAAGCCTGATTACTTGGCACAGGTTCCGGGATCGGTCTTTCTTCAGCCACAGGTTGGCTACCCGAAGGGGGAGTATTCTGATTTTGGGCCCTGTCCTGAGCAAGAGCCGCAGCCACAATCTGAGCAATGGTTCTTATCTGAGCTTCAGAAAATTCAGTCTCATTTTCTGTGTTATCCGCCATTTCTGCTGGATCTGAATCGGGTTCTGAATCTGATGAACTGGACCGATTCACGAAGCTAACTGGAGCAAATTCGGGGATTGGGGATATTCTGATCAAATGCTGACCAGGGTGTCGATTCCAAACTCTCGAAGTAGTTTCCCAGGAAGGATCAATTCTGACAAAAAATTCTGAGTTAAAGAGGGTCCTGCATGTATGCATGTGAAAATGAGAGCACATAGGATGTAGAATGCATTTCTAATGCGTTAAAACCGATATGGAAATAAGATCTCGATTTCAACGACCGGATCAAAAATTCGGTATGAATAATGCATTAATAACTTATTTTGTATTTGAACATTTCAAGCATTATCTGTCGTCAATCGTTCCTTTTGGATTTACGGTTGACTATTTTCTCTCGAATCCCTAACTTTTGCCTCGGAATGAAAGAATTTCCGAGCGGGATTTTACTTTTGTTGTTGTTTATTATTTTTTGGTATCCTTACTTTTTGCCTTGGAACATATGGCCCCAAGCAGAATTTTCTTTTATTTCGTTACAAAATTTTATAATCTCTCAATTATTTTCAGGTAATGCGAGAAATGTTGAAATACAAAGGAACTGAAACCCCCCTTATAACTCCCTTTTCTTTCGGGTATTGGTTCACTATAAGTAATTGCATTATATTATTCGTAAAGAATTTGAAATCCGGTCTCAAAATCAAGGTCAAGTGTCCATACCGAACATTAGCTCTTATTAATGCATGGCTGAAAAGGAAGGTGTTACATGGTGCATGGATGTCACAACATATGTACAGTTTATAGCAAACAGAGGAATGGGAGTTGGGAAATGCATGCCTTCCTACCTTATTTCTCCCACACACGGATTTCATTGGTATAAATTCCGACATCTGTTTCCTGGGAGTAGGTCTAATCTCGACAACCAACAGGGGGTTTTGAGATTGACGATATAAGCTCTTGGAAATGAATGCGGCATTACAACAGCAAATAGCATCGGGTGCATCTTAGTGGAAGTAACTAAGGCTTTGAACTACGTGCATGGGCTTCGGTCTTATTGGGCTGAACAAGGTCTGGGTTCCGCAAACAGGATTCGGGCTTTGTTGGGCCTACTCCTTTTGACGCACCTTTAAGGTACTAGGCTTGCGGTTGGTAGTAATGTTAATTCTCGGGTGGATACACCTAAATCGCATGGTCTAGGCTAGATCCACCGTCAAACTTAACACCAGTACCGAAGGGTGATACGGGTAGAATGAGGTGAGAAGCAAGGAATGCGAATGAATGCAAAAATCCTAGAAAGAGAAAGGAAAGCAATTAAACACATACGGACGATTAATAATTTTCCATCGGCTTTTCTAACCAATTTTATTTAGAAATGATAGGATTTTAGAGTCAATTCCTAATTGCAACCACTACATTGTTTATTAAAAAAAAACAACCGGGGATTAGTGGGTTCAAAATCCCCAGTGAAGTCGCCAAACTGTTTTCCCCCCCTGAGAAAAATCCGAAATATGTTTTATTTGTTTGAAAAAGTAGTGACAAAAATCTTTTAGGATGCGAATGCCGATAAATTGGTCTTATAAATTATTTTTAGTCACCACCCATTTTTTCGGCAATGGGACCGTTTCCATTTTTAATTTTATGAAAATGACTCCATTTTAACCCATTTTATTCAAGGCCTTTTATTTTGGAAAACTGGTCGAACAAACCAACGAGGTTCTGGGTAAGGGAATTGGGTACGTCGGCCCATTGGAAGCCGACACTCGGAAAACCGGCCTCTTTACACCTACAATTTCTAACTGATTTTATTTTAGAAAAGCCAAATTATTTATTTAAACCCAACCCGAGTAAATCGAACCGAGTTCCTATGTCGAAAATTAATTAACCGTCCCAATTAGGTCCACCCATTGCATTCATTCACAAATAAATCGTCACATCCATCATTCATCCATAACACATATCAAATAAAATAAAAGACCCGCTCTTGCCTTATGGTTAAAGGCGGGCCACAAACCGAATTTGACAATATAATTTATAATAAACCATAAGAAATAAACCCTATAAACCTCATAATCGTCCATAATTAATTGATCTGATTTGATCAAACTCAATTTGCCCTCTATTGATAATTTCTCGGATTAAATTTAAAGAAAAGTAATTTGCTGGAATGAAACTGCTCCTAAAATAGTAAAAATGTGTTGATACTGGAAGATAGTCGCGTCACGCGGGTGTTCTATGAAGAACAGTCGCGTCACGCAACTCTTATCTTTTATTCTGGGATTTATAACAGTCGCGTCACGCAGCTGTTCTATGAAGAACAGTCACGTGACGGAACTCTGATTATGGTCCTGGAAACTAGAACAGCTGCGTCACGCAGGTGTTCTATGAAGAACAGCCGCGCGACTCAACTATTAGCTATGTGACAAGACTGTTCGTGACATTATTGATATCCTTAGGTATATGAATTATTTATTTAAAGCAAGATATTAGATACGGATATAGAAACGAAACGGAAAACAAGCACACGAACAGCCGCGTCACGCAGGTGGTCTAGTCCAAGTCAGGGGCTTTTGGACATGAACAGTCGCGTCACGCAGGTAGTAGCTGCGTGACGCGGCTGCTCTGGTCCGCAACTACCTTTCAAACTAGTTCTTTTTACGTTTTCTTTTTGTCCAAAATTATTGTAACGAACCCAGAAAGACTCAACAGTAGGCAAACTTACATTTTATCAATGGCAAACCAATTAACCAGTGCAAAAATGGGATTTTTAAGAAGTAAAAAGCTAGAAATAAATAGAAAAACAAGAAGGATAGAGTTAGGATCGTTACCTAGCCCTCAGATTTGAGGATTGCATGCGCTGAGATTAACTCAGAGGTGTTGTTTCATAATTCCAAAAGCGCAATCACCAAGTTCTTTCACAAAAATGAAACTATTTTTCTCTTTTTTGCTCTTTTGTTTATCTTTTTGCTATTATCTTTCTTTAATCTTAAATTTGAATATCTATGACCTGATCTTCCCCAAGTTCACTCAATGGAGTTCTTGAGAAAGAGCTTTAGTCGTTTTTTTAGATGTCTAAACCTTGAAAATTGTATTTTCTTAGAGGAAAAATCAGAGCCAACTGAAGATGCAAAAAGTCTCTAAAAAAAGTCCCGTTTTTGCTGTAAAGTGATGTATTTATATGGCTAGGGCGACAAGGCAGTCGCGTCACGCAGGTAGGAGCTGCGTGACGCACCCGTAAACCTGCGTGACGCGACTTACTTTTCGTACTGTTGCCGCGTATCCATACAAACAGTGCAGGCCCTTGCACGGGGGCGCGCCAGGGGTGTCAGATCCGTTAGAGCTGCGTGACGCAACTAAGAGTGCCGTCACACAGCTATTAGCTGTGTGACGCAGCCCTAACGTGGGTCAGACTCCTTTGGGCAGTTTGATCCGATTTCTTCTGATTCAAGCACTGCTGGTTTATTGTGAAACCTTATCCTTTGTCCTCATATCATCATTGGGTCAGGTGGGGGCATAAAATCACGCATCAACAGCTTGGAAAGATGTTGAATTAATCATCTGGTCACCTCCTAAGCTCGGTTTGATTGGCTTTGTCGGTTTCCATTGAATTTGTGAATGACTTCAAAACTCGGTTTGATCGGTTTTGAAGACACCTCTGAGGCTCGGTTTGATTGGCCTGAAGGATTTTGGACTGAATAACTGGTCGCCTCCTCGGCTCGGTTTGATCGGCTTTGTCGGCTTCCATTGAATTTGTGAATGACTTCAAAACTCGATTTGATCGGCTTTGAAGACACCTCCGAGGCTCAGTTTGATTGGCCTGAAGGATTTTGGACTGAATAACTGGTCGCCTCCTCGGCTCGGTTTGATCGGCTTTGTCAGCTTCCATTGAATTTGTGAATGACTTCAAAACTCGGTTTGATCGGCTTTGAAGACATCTCTGAGGCTCGGTTTGATCGGCCCGAAAGACGCTGGTTTTACCCTGGTCAACTTCGCAATTCAACATCATTAACTGGGGAAGAGAGTTCAAACAGCTTCGCAATGCACCATTACGGTTTTGAAATTATTCTGATTAGCTTCGTAATGCACCATCACTAATCAGTAAGACCTATCGGCTTCGAAAAAACCATCACCGGTTGGCCTGAAAAATTGTTCACAAGAAGAAGAGCAATATCTGTGTAGGAACAGACCTTGCTTTTTGTTAGAAGAATGTTGGGACATCACATGCCCCCATGCACTAATCGTAAATTAAAAAATTTTCATTAAGACAAAGGTTATATTTTTTCCCAGTCCACCATTCCGTCCTAGGACCAAAAATATAATCTTTTTAGACATGTTTTTCAATGTTTATTGTCAAGATGCAAAAATTTAGGGTGAAAAATCTGAAAATTTCCAGGTATACCTTTCTCGATGTAGTGGTTGAAAGAAAACTTACCTGAGGGTAATCTGGGCAATTTGATGCTCCTGCCCCCTGTGCGGTGAGTAGGAAAATTTTTTTTGAAGTGTACGAACCGCATACCGATGTCAAATTGCTTGAACGAGTTATCGTAGACTTTAAACGTGTCAATTGGGCCTTATGGGCTTCAAAATGGGCCTCTTCCCTGGGCTTGGCAAGAATGAGCTTGGGCCTGTTGCTTTGTGCTCGGAGAAACGGGCTTGGGCCCCGCTTACTTACTATAAGTAACTTTCATTCTTAATCGATTCATTTTTACTTATCACAAACCCTAGGCAATTAAGAAATCTCTGAAACTTTAACTGAAAAAGATGTCTCAACTCTCTGAAATCCCTACTTCTGCCTACACTCCGGAGATGGAGACCCTTGGGGCCCTACCCGATATTCCGACATTCGATGGCGAGCCGGTGCCGGTGAGCCGGAACCCACTGACCCCCGGGATGCGACCGCTGCAGCTTCTCCCGGTGCTGGGCACAGAGTTCCCGGTGAGATACAAGACGAGCCGGATGCGCGACTTTCAGTCCGAGGTAAGTACACAATTTTCTTGATTTTACTGCTTTTTGATCCGTAGCTGCAGCGATAGGACTGTTTTTTAGGTTTATGCCTACGTCAACAGTCGCGTCACGCAGGTAGAAGTTGCGTGGCGCGGCTGTTCTTCCGTGAACAGTTGCGTGACGCAGCTGTTCTTGTGTGAACAGTTGCGTGACGCAACCCTTCGAGGCGTCAGAAACCCTAGCTTGCCTTGAACAGTTGGTATCTCTAGGCGACTTGATTTTGCCCTGAAAATTGCATGAGAATAACACAAATATAGTGAATTTAGGTATAAATTGAATTACTGCGTACCTTCGACAGTTGCGTCACGCAGCTGTTCTTTGGAAGAACAGTTGCGTAACGCGACTGTTCGTCAACGAGGCAGAGCCTTGAGTAGTTGCGTGATGCAACTGTCGAGATGCGTGGCGCAAATGTCGAGATGCGTGGCGCAGCTGTGTAGTTGCGTGGCGCATCTGTTCTTAGGGTAATAAACTTCAAACAGTTGCGTGACGCAGCTGCGGAGTAGCGTGGCGCGGGTGCTGAGGTGCACTACGCGACTGTGCTTCAAGGTGCGCAATTAGGGTCAAGTTGCGTGACGCGGCTGTGTGGACCCGTGACGCGGCTGTGCAGTTGCGTGACGCAGCCACGGTTCAAACCGAAATTTGGGTTTTTATTTTTCCTGTCGGAGAAGAAAATGAATAATTGTTAGTACTATATTTATTGAAATTGAAAATTTCTTCTTACAGGTTAATCTGGGCAAGGCCCGCTCAGGTGGATCAGCCACTGATGCTTCCGCCTTCTGGGATTTACTGGACCTGCCTATGCAAGCTCGGGTCGTCGCTGCAGGCTTCGGGGATTACGCTACAGGATTGCGCCGCACACAGCCTCGTTTCCCGCCCGCTATGCGATGCGCATTGATGGAGCGGTGGAATGACTGTACGCACACCTTTGTGTTCGGGTTCGGCGAGATGACTCTTACACCCATAGACTATGCTGCTATCACCGGCCTTCGCTTCACTGGTCCAGTTCCCCCACTGGATGCTCAGTACTAGACAGCTACTCTCGGAGCTCAACTAGTCCGCTCTCTGCTTGGTGTCACCACACAGACCCGGTACACCGTGCAGGGATGTGTGTCGTGTGAGATGGTCTTCCGGTTCTGGGCTGAGAGGATCAGGACCCGTTTGGAGGCTTGGAGGGAGTTCTTGAGTATACTCGGGAGGAGAGTGGCCAAGCTTCTCGGTCCTTCTTGTTTTACATCATCTCATCCCAGCTGCTATGCACCTCCCAAAATAAGGGAGACCCGGCGGTGCTGGCATGTCTGAGGGATTTGAGCCAGGTCGGGTCCTTCGACTGGGCCACACTGGGTTTGGCTCATCTCTACCACGGTCTGGATGTCTGGACTCGTGGTAGTGGTGAGTCAAACTGGCTGTTCATCCGGCCCCTGGAGGTAACACTCTTTCACTCTTCAGTTTCTTCTTTGTCATTCTTAACCGTTGAACCGACTGATATCATTTCTGTTTCTGTTGCAGGTATGGTCATATGAGTACTGTATCTACCTGGGGGGTCCTAGCGGTGACTCTCCTGCCGAGTCTAGGAGGATCCCTCGCTACCTGGCCCATTGCCATCATACTTATGCCAGTGGCGAGGATCCAGAGTACTGGAGGAGCTTCCTTAACGACCGGGAGCTGTCCGATGTAAGTACAAACGGAACCTCTGTACACTTAGCTTAACTGTCTCTCCTTTTATTTTAATGCACAATAATCACTAACTTCTTATTCTTTTTGCAGCTGTTCCTGACTCCGTGGGACTGCGAGGCCTGGAGGACCTACCCGGGCCAGGAGGTGGCTGAGTTGCACACCCGGTCTAGGCTGCTGATGCGAGGGTACTGGGCTGATCGGTACTTCCTCGGGGAGAGAGTTTTTGACACTCTAGTGGCCCCAGCTCAGCGGAGGGTGCCTCATGCCCCTCCTCGGCACATGTGTCTCCTGGAGGGCTTGACCCGGGAGGATCTGGAGGTGGAGTACAGGGGCTTCTCGGCGAATGATTTTCTGTCCGTCGGTGATTTCCCTGCTTACTTCGCCTCTCGGATGCAAGCGCAGCTTCCCGAGATTCTCGAGTACACTCAGGTGACTTTCTTGACCTTCGGTCTTATTTACTTTCACTATTATTTTCACTGTTTAAGCCACTGATATCATTACTTTCTCTATAACTTAATGCAGGAGCGGAAGACGCATAAGACCGCAGCTCACTATAGGGCGGAGGCAGCGGCTGAGGCAGGTGTTGGGGCTGCTCCGGCTGGACAGGCCGGTATAGTACTGGGCGATGTCCCGTTCCTGCCGGGTATGGAGGTGGTGTTGGATCCCGGTCTTGGCTTGGGATCTGGCATCGTTATTCCTGCTGATCTTCGGCAGGCTCCTCCTCCGGTGCAATTGGACCCTGAGCACACTACACATGTAAGTTATAAACCGAATTTACAAAGTTAGGAGCACTTTACCTGAGTATCCTTTTAATGGATTTTTCTTGTCCGTAGGTGCCGGCCCAGAGGTATCAGGAGATCTGCCAGCGGTTCGGGTTTGCCCGATCCTACATCGGTCGGCTCTACTCTGAGTGGCATGAGCGAGTAAGTATAGCCTTCTTGTGTCTCATTCTTCTTCCTTATTATTTGTTTACCTTTCCTTACACATCTTTGTTTTACAGGATCTGGAGATCGGTAGGCTGCAAAGGCAATAGTCTCGTCAGTCTAGCGCCGTGAGCCGGCTCCAGGCGGAGGTAGAGCAGCTTCAGACGAGGCTGGAGGTTGAGGGCATCCCGCTCGACTCTTCTGAGGAGGATGAGGACGGCTCTTCTTCCAACGATGCACCACCGTCTCCACCCCATCCGGCTGCTGCTGGTCCAAGCCACAGGCGGCGGTAGTCCTGCTCCGTGCCTCAGCCATTTTTTGGACATTTTTGAACATTTTAGACATTTTGTAGTTTTTAGGATTATCGTACAGTTCTATTAATTTTTATTATTATATTTTTTTATGATATTATTTATATTTTTACAATATTTTGCTTTTATTACATTGTCAAACGTGTTTATATTTTACAACTGTGAGGTCTTATTCCTGCAAAAACAAGCACAAAAACACAAAAAACACAAAATAGCGGTGTCCCATTTATTCATAAATATGGTACACCTTGTTAGCAGTCGACAAACCGATTTATTAGGAATAAATAAAAATGGAATAAATTGAAATAAATAATGAATAAAACAATGAACTTAAAATGAAATGCGATAAAAGGTCATTTTCCAAACAGAAATGCATCGTAGTACTTACCTGATAAGGCTGTTAATGCGATCATAAAGACTCAACCTCTTTATTGTACAAAATGTCCCTTTTGTTAACGCAAGCTTAAATATCCAACAACAAGCACAATACATGCATAAATGCTTCTCATTGACTATGGACAGTATGACATTATGTCGAGTAATGACGATGGTTCGTTCGCCAGATCCTTTACGTCCTTATAAATGAAGGCTTCCTTTTGCGGTTTCTTCACACCCAGCATTCAAAACAAATTCATTCCTTAGATAATCCTTTTCATGGCTTTCAGAAACCAAGTTTCATCCTTCGTCCAATCCATCTCTGATGATTTATGGCAGATTCCCCCTATGGACCAACTCGCCTGGTTGAAATATTTCAAAGACCTAAAACCTAACCATGGTTTCTTGTCTTGGCTCGTTGCACACTTCAATCCTAACACCATGGTTTTCCGGTTTGAAGACACTGAAATAACTTCGACGTATGAGGAACTATGTGCTGTGATGGATCATCATCCCGAACAAAATGAAACTCCGGCCCTGCCCCCAGGACCCAGATACGATCTGGCTGAGATTGGGGCCTTGTGTCCGGTTTACCTTCCTGATGGCATAAACGCGGATCAGGGTCTTCCTTTAGAGACTTTTCTTAACAAGGTTCTGTCCATGGATCTGGATCCTTCTTGGATTCGAGCTTGTTGCTTCTTGTTGCTGAATGTGTACGTCATGAAGAACCGTCAACCCGGAATTGGAGATTTCCGACTTCTGACAGTTGTTCGTGACATGCAATTGCATCATCATACCGTCTTCATGATGATCATGGGAGAAACGATGTGCTGGGTGTTGACGCGTGATTTTATGCCTCCACCTGACCCGATGATGATATGAGCACAAAGGATAAGGTTTCACAATAAACCGGAAGTGTTTGAACCAAAAATTGAATCAAACCGCCCAAAGGAGCCTGACCCGTGTTAGGGCTGCGTCACGCAGCTCTAACAGGACTGACACCTATGGCGCGCGCCCGTGCAACGGCCTGCACTGTTTGTATGGATACGCGGCAACTGTACGAAAAGTAAGTCGCGTCACGCAGGTTTACGGGTGTGTCACGCAGCTTCTACCCGCGTGACGCGACTGCTCTGTTGCCCTAGCCACATAAATACAACATTTTACAGTAAAAACGGGACTTTTTGGCACTTTTGACACTTTGCTCTCATTTTCCTCTAAGAAATACAACTTTCTGAGTTTAGGTATCTAAAAAACGACTAAAGCTCTTCCTCAAGAACTCCACTGAGTAAACTTGAGGTAGATCAAGTCATAGATATTTAGATTTAAGATCAAAGAAAGATAATACAAAAAGATAAAAAAAAAGAGGAAAAAAGAGGAAAACCATTTTATTTTCGTGAAAGAACTTGGTGATTGTGCTCCTGGGATTGTGAAACATTATCTCTGAAATCAATATCAGCGTATACAATCCTCAAATCTGAGGGCTAGGTAACGATTCTAACTTTTCTTTTTCGTTTTTTTAGTATTCTATCTCTTAAAATCTCATTTTCACATTGTTTGGTTGAATTGTTATTGATAAAACGCAAGTTTGCCCATTGTTGAACTCTTTTGGGTTGGTTTTAATCACTTTAAACAAAAAGAACATGTAAAAAAGAAGGTTTGAAAGGTAGTTGCGGACCAGAGCAGCCGCGTCACGCAGCTACTACCTGCGTGATGCGACTGTTCGTGTCCAAAATCCTTTATTTTGGGTTAGACCACCTGCGTGACGCAGCTGTTCGCATATTCAGTTTTTATTTTGTTTTTATACTCTGTTTAGTGTTTCATCGTAAATAAATAATTAATATGTCTGAGTGTTTTAAATAAACTATGAACAGCTCCGCCACGTAGCTAGAAGTTCCATCACGCTACTGTTCTCCATAGAACAGCTGCGTGACGCGACTGTTCTAGTCTACAGGATCATAACTGGAGTTCCGTCACGCGACTGTTCTTCATAGAACAGCTGTGTGATGCAACTGTTATAAATTCCAGAATAAGAGACAAGAGTTGCGTCACGCACCTATTCTTTGTAGGACAGCTGCGTGACGCAACTGTCTCTCAGTTTTAATTTACTTTTGTTATTTTATTTTAGCTCCACGTCGTTAAGTAGATTTTAATCCTAATCCAGGAAATGGTCAATTATGGGCAAATTAAGTTTTAATCAAACAAAGTCAATTAATTATTGATGATTATGAGATTTTTAAGATTTTATTTCTTATCGTTTATTATTAATTACATTACTAAATTCGGTTTGTGGCCCGCCTTTAACCATAAGGCAAGAGCGGGTCTTTTACTTTATTTGATACGTATTATGGATGGATGATGGGTGATATGATTTATCTGTGATGAATGCAATGAATGAATCAAATTGGGACGGTTAATTAATTTTCCACATAGGAATTCGGTTCGATTTATTCGGGTTGGGTTTAAATAAATGGCTTTTCTAAATAAAATAAATCGAATTAGAAATCGTAGGTTAAAAGAGGTCGATTTTCCGGGCGTCGGCTTTCAACGGGCCGACGTACCTAACTCCCTTACCTAGAATCGTACTCGGTACGCCTGACCAGTTTTCTTTCAAAAAAAAGGCCTTGAATAAAATGGGTTAAAATGGAGTCACTTTTACGAAATAAAAAATGGAAACGGTCCCATTGCCGAAAAAATGGGTGGCGACTAAAAATGATTTATAAGACCGATTTATCGGCATCGCATATCCAAAAAAGGTTTTTTATCACCACTTTTCCAGAATAAATACACATCAAAACAATAGACCTATGATTTTCTCCGGGGGAAAACAGTTTGGCGACTCTGCTGGGGATTTGCACCCACTAATCCCCGGTTGTTTTTTAATAAACAATTTAGTAGTTGCAATTAGGAATTGACTCTAAAAAGCCTACTTTCTAAATAAAAGTGGTTAGAAAAGCCGATGGAAAATTATTAATCGTCCGTATGTGTTTAAATGTTTTCCTTTTTCTTTCTAGGATTTTTGCATTCATTCGCATTTCTCTCTTCTCACCTCATTCTACCCATACTACCCTTCGGTACTGGTGTTAAGTTTGACGGTGGATCTAGCCTAGACCATGCGATTTAGGTGCATCCATCCGAGAATTAACATTACTACCAACCGCAAGCCTAGTACCTTAAAGGTGCATCAAAAGGAGTAGGCCCAACAAAGCCCGAATCCTGTTTGCAGAACCCAGACTTTGTTAAGCCCAATAAGACTAAAGCCAATGCATATAGTTGAAAGCCGTAGTTACTTCCCTTAAGGAAATACCCGGTTCTATTTGCTTTTGTTGTGCCGCATTCATTTCCGAGAGATTATATCGTCAATCTCAAAACCCCCTGTTGGTTGTCGAGATTAGACCAATTCCTAGGAAACAGATGTCGGAATTTATACCAATGGAATCTGTGTGTGGGACAAATAAGGTTGGAAGGCATGCATTTCCCAACTCCCGTTCCCCTGTATGATATAAACTGTGCATATGTTGTGACATTCACGCATCATGTAACATTTTTCTTTTCAGCCATGCATTAATAAGAGCTAATTTTCGGTATGGACGTTTGACCTTGATTTCGAGACTGGACCTCAAATTCGTTTTGAATAATATAATGCAATCACTTATATTGAATCAATACCCAAAAGAAAAGGGAGTTATAAGGGGGTTGCGATTCCTTTGTATTGTCACATTTCTAGCATTATCTGAAAATAAGTGAGCAAGAGATTACAAAATTTGTAACAAAACAAAACGAGATCCTGCTTGGGACCATATGTTCCAAGGCAAAAAGTAAGGATACAAAAAAAAAAAAAGAAGTAAAAATAAGTAAAACTAAGAAAAATCCCGCTTGGAGATTCTTCCATTCCAAGGCAAAAATTAAGGACACAAAAAAATAATAAAAATCCCGCTTGGAGATTCTTTCATTCCAAGGCAAAAGTTAGGGACTTGAGAGAAAATAGTCGACTGTAAATTCCAAAAAGGGACGGTCGACGACAGATAATGTCGAAAATGTTTGAATACAAAATAAGTCATTGCCATGTTATTCACACCGAATTTTGGGTCCAGTCGTTGAAATCGAGATCTTATTTCCATACCAGTCATTAGCACATTAGAACTGCATTTCTCATTCTATGTGCTGCTATTTCTCATGCATACATGCAGGACCTACTTTAATTCAGATGTTTATATCTATCAGTCAGAATTGATCCTTCCTGGAAAATCACCTCGAGAGCTCGGCACCGGCACCCTGGTCAACGTTTGGTCAGAGTATCCCAATCCCTAAGCCTGCTCCGTTTAGTCCTGTGATTCATTCAAGTTCTTCGGATTCAATTTCTGATTCATATTTGGTTGGGATGGCTGATAACACTGTGAATGAGACGGGTTTCTCTCCAGCCCAGATAAGGACCATTTCTGAAATAATAGCTGCTGCCCTTGCTCAAGATAGAGCCCAGAACCAAGTGCCGCCTACTTCAAGTAATCAGCCTATAGTGGAGGGAAGAGAGGCTCCAGAACACACCTTGGGTAGTCAAGCATCAGTTGATAATGCTAGTCCGGCTCAGAATGAGCTGATTAAGCAAATAGCAGAACTAAAGGACAAGGTGGAGAGGATATCTGTTTCGAAAGAAAAAGATCCAGTCATCAATTTTCATGTGACAGAGTATGTCTTGAAGCCCACAAATTCTACTTCTTTGAAGCATACCCTGTTCGCGGAGAATGATGACCTGAGGTCCCATTTGTCGGAGTCCATCCGTGTTGCTTAGATGAACCAATACGGCGAAGAGGATGCGTTGCAAGGATTTCCTCAGACATCGTGCAAGAACTATAGGAAAAGATATGACGGCCTGGATCTGGGGATACGGAGGGCTAAATTGAATTTTGAAGAACTGTTCAATGAAAAGAAAAAGAAGAGCCGTGGGTTTGGTAACTACCGGTCTTCCAGCAGTAATCATAACAGAAATGTTGGTCATGCAGCTACAAACCAATTAGGGAGTAGCAATACAGTTAGAGCTGTTAAGGAGAAAAAGAAAAGGGAATTCACTGATTTGGGCATGCCTTTAAGCGCAGTCATGAGATCCTGCATTGAGAATGGCGTATTGTCAAAGTTGCCAATTAATCCATCTAAGCCTATTCAGTGTAGGTTCGTTGATCAAGACTGTGAATATCATCAGTGTAAAGGTCATTCTACTGATAATTGTCTCAAGCTCCGACATGATATCCAAGATTTGATAGATAGCGGGAAGATCACCAAGCCTCCTGAGCATAATAAGCCGGCGCCTGGAAACCATTAAAGTTATCTGATGGGCGAATTGAACAAGCTCTTAATCTTTCTTTTTGTTTTTCTGAATATTGCTTTAAGAACAGTTTGAATGAACTTCATTTACTATTTCAATCAATGGGAGTGAATTTTGATTACTTGTTTTCTTACTTCTCCTGATTGTTATGTTCATGGCATTGATTATACCACACGCATATTTGGCATAAATGCATTGCATCATTTTGCATTTAACCTAAGCACCGTCCAAAATCTCAAAAAAAAAATATAATCGAAATCAGATCAGACTTTAAGCTTGAGCTCAAAAACGATTTCCAAGAACGTCTACAGTTATACTGACATACCGGGGGATCAATAAGCCGATTACAAGACATGTCGTCCCTACCAATTCAAATATCAAGCCAGTAAAGCGGAAAAGGAGATGGGTCAAACTAGAAGTGGCAAAACAAGATGAAGGCTATGGTTCAGAAAGAGCTAGATGCAAGTTTCTGGGAAGGTAATGCATTACCCTGAGTGGTCGGCGAACATAGTCCCTATGCTCAAGAAAGGGGGAGACTAACAACCTGTGTCGACTACAGCCTCGCCCAAAGATGACTTCCTTCTTCCACATATGGATGTCCTGAGTAACAGCGCTGTAGGAATGGCATGTTATCAAAAAAAAAATAATAAAATAATAATAATAATAATAATAATAATAATAATAATAATGAAATGAATGAAAAATGATAAAAAAAAGAGAGAATGATTGCTTGTTTCTACAGTAAGTGGGTACATCCAAGGACTTTGAAAAGTGGAGATTCAATGCTGATCAGACTGTTAGATCACGAATCCCAGAGTCACCCTAGAGGGAAATTCAGACCCAATTGGCATGGACCATTCAAAATCCAGAAGCTGTCGGATAAGGGTGCTGCTGAATTGGTCACTTCGGAAGGGAAGCCTGTCAATCGGATTGTCAGTCAGGATCAAATGAAGAGATTCAATGTCTAAAATGATGATTTCGATTAAAAAAAAAAAAGAAAAAAAGAAAAAGAAAAAGAAAAGAAAGGGCTAAGTTGAAAACCTGAAAGGGCGGCTTAGGCAAGAATTAAGCTCGCTAGGTTGAAAACCCGAAAGGGCGGCCTAGGCAAAAGTTAGAGCATAATAAAAATAATAAAAAAAATGATAATAAAAATAAAGAGTTTTGAGATTAACGCATGGTGCTTAGTTTAAATGCGAAATCTATGCCATGCATTTGTGACATGCTTGCAACTGGTTGCTCAATGTCATCAACCTGATTAGAAGGAGAATAGGCAAATGAGTAGTTAGAATGAATAACCATTGTATTGAAATAATTTCTCTTCACTTCTATATAATGTTGAAAGAAGTAAGTGCAATAAAGAGCTTGATTCTCAAATTCTTCTTCCCTTTTGTTTCTAGGGCATGATCGTCGATTACAAGACATTTCTCTCTGCCTATGTGGTCAGCATTTGCTCATTTGTTTTGAAGATGTTTAGCTGTTGATCCTGCCCGGGTATCGGATTCTCTTAGACAGCGATCAGAAGGTCAAGTGCCATTTTCTCGGCGATTTCCTTGGAAAGATCAATAAAACCATGGATAAAACCTTAGTACTCATGTAGGTTCATGCATACATAAAGAAGTTGCATATGTTGTTTTTGTTTGATCTGTGCAGGTAATAAATAGTCATACCATTCTTGTTCTCCCCAAGCGTAAGCTTCTGTATTTATATCAAATAATTCATTTTTATGAGCATTTCTTTATTAACCCAAGGACAGGAGGCCCGAATAACTAACACGACAAATAATTTCGAAAGAAAAGTTTTGTTGTCTGGTGTTATCCATGTGTGCAGGGATTAATAAAGGCAGAATCAGCAAATTCATTGGTTCAAAGAAAGCAGATACATTAAATAGGAGCTCAAAGCTCGAGCTCAAAAGAAGACAGAAAGCAATAATAACATTTATTTCAGTAAGGGCTACCATCAGACACCGATCCTTGCAGAACTTAACATCATCATGGGGTAAAAAACCAGTTCACATACTCGGGTGTCACAGTGTCTTGCATCACTCCTTCACCCAGGTACTTGGTGTTTTGGCTTCGCCAGCGGTTAGCTAAATTGGTCAGCAGATGCAGTGTCATTAGACCGCTCTTAAAGTTATGGATCCTGGGAACACGCTGAATTGCTCCATATTGACGGCTAATCCTGTCGGGAAAATAGGCCATGGAACGGTCTAGACTAGCGTACAGCACATAATTGAGATTCATGCTTCCAATAGTGACCAGCCTGATCCTCCACCAAGGACAAGTCCACCGAATTGTCGGGTTATCCCCAAAGTCGAAATGTCCTCGAGTCCGAGACTGAAAGTTGGCAGGAGTGTAGGTTGGAATTAAACGAGCTGGGATCGGAAGAAGTAGGCTTAACTTGTCTAGAGCCCAGGCTTGCAGCAACATTGGACAACCACAATGATGAACATTGAAGTTGGTGATGTGAAGGGCAATATCCCTGACCCAGCACATCGTTTCTCCCATGATCATCATGAATACGATACGATGATACAGTTGCATGTCACGAACAACTGTCAGAAGACGGAAGTCTCCAACTCCGGGGTGAAGGTTCTTCATGGCATACACATTTAACAACAAGAAGCAACAAGCTTGAATCCAAGAGGGATCTAGATTCATGGCCAGAACCTTACTCAGAAAAGGCTCTAAAGGAAGACCTTGATCCGTGTTTATGCCGTCAGGAAGGTAAACTGGGCACAGGGCCACAATTTCGGCTAGATCATATCTGGGTCCTGATGGCAGGGCCGAAGTTTCATTTTGTGCAGGATGATGGTCCATCATGGCGCACATTTCCTCATAGGTCGGAGTTATTTCAGCGTCTTCAAATCGGAAAACCATAGTGTTAGAATTGAAGTGCATAACGAGCCAAGACAAGAAGCCATGGTTGGGTTTTAGGTCTTTGAAATATTTCAACCAGGCGAGTTGGTCCATAGGGGGAATCTGCCATAAGTCGTCAGGGATGGATTGGACGAAGGATGAAACTTGGTTCCTAAAAGCCATGGAAAAGGATTATCTAAGGAATAGATTTGTTTTGAATGCTGGGTGTGAAGAGGCCGTAAAAGGAAGCCTTCATTTATAGAAGTGTAAAGGGTTTCATGAACGAAGCACCATCATTATCAGACCTGATATTTACCGTCAATAGTGGTTGGAAGAGCATTTATGCATAGGTCGCTCCAGTTGGTGGACATTTATGCCTGCGTTAATAAGAAGGACGGTTTGTACAATAAGGAAGTTGAGCCTTTATGATCGCATTAACCGAGAATGGATGGTTGAGCCATTACGACCGCATTTACCGAGTGGACCGCCCTGTCAGGTAAGTACTACGATCCACTTTTGTTTCTAATTGATTTTTGTCATGTTTCACTTTAAGTTCCTTATTTAGTCTTTTATTTCATTTCCACATTTACAATAAATTGGTTGGTTAACCACTAACGAGGTAGACCACTCTTGTGAATAAGTGGGACCCTGCTATTTTGTGTTTTTGTGTTTATATTTTGTTTTTGCAAGAATAAAATCTCACAAGTTGTAAGAAATACACATATAAACGATACTGTAATAAAAGCAAATATATTGTAAAAATGTAAAATAATGTCATAAAATTAATAAAACTGTACATATAATCCTACAAACTACAAAAATGTTTCAAAAATGGTAAAAAAACAGGAGCTTGGTTAGCGACTCCTCCGGCTCGGACCAGCAGTTGCTTGAGGAGGTAGAGATAGCGGAGCGTCATCGGATGAGGAACCATCATCATCCTCTTCGGAGAAGTCTAGCGGAATCCCCTCCACCTCTAACCTTGTCCGAGGTCGATCCACCTCCAGCTGGAATCGGGTAACGGCGCTGGATTGGCGAGACTGGTGCCTCCGTAACCTCCCAATCTCCAAATCCTGTAAGAGCAGAAATATGTAAGAAGGGTATGCAGACAAAAGAAGAAGAAAGTAATGCATATAAGATACATACCCTCTCGTCGCGGTCAGCATAGAGTCGAGCGATGTAAGACCGGGCGAAGCCGAACCGCTGGCACACCTCCTGATACCTCTGAGCAGGCACCTACAAGCACAGAAAAGAACATTTGGTGCAATTGCTAAATGAAATGGTTAGAAGAAACTTACTTAGAAGTAAGCGCTGGGCCCAAGCCCACCTCTCTAAGTCCAAAAGAAGGAGGGGCCCATCAACAACCCTCAAACCCAAAGGAAGGGCCCATCACACTCGTTAAGCCCACGAGGCCCAAATGGTCCGTTTAAAGCCCATAGTGACCCGTTCAAGCAATTTGACGTCGATATGCAGTTCGTACACTTTAGCGATTTTGTCTACTCACCGCACAGGGGGGAGGAGCATCAAATTGCCCAAATTATCCTCAGGTAAGTTTTCTCTCAAACACTGCATTAGGAAGGATATACTTGAAAATTCAGCCTTAAAATTCTTCTGGCCTAAAATTTTTACTAAATTTTTGCAAACCTTTCAAACCAAATTTTGACAATAAACATTGAAGGTCTGCCTAAGAAGATGATACTTTTGGTCCTAAGTCGGAATTCTGGACTGGGGGCAAAAGTATAATCTTTTGCCTTGATGCAAACTTTTGAAATTTATAATTAATGCATGGGGGCATATGATGTCCCAACATTCTTCTAACAAAAAGGCAAGGTCTGTTTGTACACAGATATTGCTCTTTTTCTTGTGAACAATTTTTCAGGCCAACCGGTGATGGTGCGTTGCGAAGCCGTTTGAGTCAATCCTTCTACCGAGCAGTGATGATGTATTGCGAAGCTGTTTGGGTTCTTTTCTCGATTAGTGATGATGTATTGTGAAGCTGATCGAGTCAATCCTTTTCCTGATTAGTGATGATGTATTGCGAAGCTGTTTGGTTTCTTTTCTCGATTAGTGATGATGTATTGCGAAGCTGATCGAGTCAATCCTCTTCCTGGTTAATGATGATGTATTGCGAAGTTGATCAGGACAACCACCAAGCAGTGATGATGTATTGCGAAGTTGTTTGGGTTCTTTTCTCGATTAGTGATGATGTATTGCGAAGCTGATCGAGTCAATCCTTTTCCTGATTAGTGATGATGTATTGCGAAGCTGTTTGGGTTCTTTTCTCGATTAGTGATGATGTATTGCGAAGCTGATCGAGTCAATCCTCTTCCTGGTTAATGATGATGTATTGCGAAGTTGATCAGGACAACCACCAAACAGTGATGATGTATTGCGAAGCTGTTTGGGTTCTTTTCTCAATTAGTGATGATCTATTGCGAAGCTGATCGAGTCAATCCTTTTCCTGATTAGTGATGATGTATTGCGAAGCTGATCAGGACAATCTCGAATCCCACTAAGCTGTGATGGTGTATTGCAAAGCTGCTTGGACCTTTTCTTGATTAGTGATGGTGTGTTGCGAAGCTGATCAAGACAATCTCTATTCAAATCCTCTAAAGCCGATCAAACTGAGCTGAGGAGGTGGACGACAAAGCCGATCAAACTGAGCTTTGGAATCCTTAATCGAGTCAATGATGGTGTATTTCGAAGTTGACTCAAATCCTGATTTGTGATGGTGTATTGCGAAGCTGATAAGGACAATTTCAGTGACCGAACAGTGATGATGTATTACGAAGCTGTTTGGGTTCTCTTCCCGGTCAATGATGGTGTATTGAGAAGTTGGCCAGGGCATTCAAATCCTTCAGGCTGATCAAACCGAGCCTCGGAGGTGTCTTCAAAACCAATCAAACCGAGCATTGGAGTCATTCACAGATTCAATGGGAGCCGATGAAAGCCGATCAAACCGAGCTGAATAGGTGGCCAGATGATCAAATCAATCCAACATCTTTCGAACCGACCAAACCGAGCTTCGAGGAGGATTGCCTGATAGAAGGCGTGTCAATGGACCACTTTAACATTAATCGTTTATACAATTAATGATAAAATGGGGGGCAAACTGTTGACGCGTGATTTTATGCCTCCACCTGACCCGATGATGATATGAGGACAAAGGATAAGGATTCACAATAAACCGGAAGTGTTTGAACCAAAAATTGAATCAAACCGCCCAAAGGAGCCTGACCCGTGTTAGGGCTGCGTCACGCAGCTAGTACCTGCGTGACGGCACTCTTAGCTGCGTCACGCAGCTCTAACAGGACTGACACCTCTGGCGCGCGCCCGTGCAACGGCCTGCACTGTTTGTATGGATACGCGGCAACTGTACGAAAAGTAAGTCGCGTCACGCAGGTTTACGGATGCGTCACGCAGCTTCTACCCGCGTGACGCGACTGCTCTGTTGCCCTAGCCATATAAATACAACATTTTACAGCAAAAACGGGACTTTTTGGCACTTTTGACACTTTGCTCTCATTTTCCTCTAAGAAATACAACTTTCTGAGTTTAGGTATCTAAAAAACGACTAAACCTCTTCCTCAAGAACTCCACTGAGTAAACTTGAGGTAGATCAAGTCATAGATATTTAGATTTAAGATCAAAGAAAGATAATACAAAAAGATAAAAAAAAGAGGAAAAAAGAGGAAAACCATTTTATTTTCGTGAAAGAACTTGGTGATTGTGCTCCTGGGATTGTGAAACATTATCTCTGAAATCAATATCAGCGTATACAATCCTCAAATCTGAGGGCTAGGTAACGATTCTAACTTTTATTTTTCGTTTTTTTAGTATTCTATCTCTTAAAATCTCATTTTCACATTGTTTGGTTGAATTGTTATTGATAAAACGCAAGTTTGCCCATTGTTGAACTCTTTTGGGTTGGTTTTAATCACTTTAAACAAAAAGAACACGTAAAAAAGAAGGTTTGAAAGGTAGTTGCGGACCAGAGCAGCCGCGTCACGCAGCTACTACCTGCGTGACGCGACTGTTCGTGTCCAAAATCCTTTATTTTGGGTTAGACCACCTGCGTGACGCAGCTGTTCGCATATTCAGTTTTTATTTTGTTTTTATACTCTGTTTAGTGTTTCATCGTAAATAAATAATTAATATGTCTGAGTGTTTTAAATAAACTATGAACAGCTCCGCCACGTAGCTAGAAGTTCAGTCATGCTACTGTTCTCCATAGAACAGCTGCGTGACGTGACTGTTCTAGTCTACAGGATCATAACTGGAGTTCCGTCACGCGACTGTTCTTCATAGAACAGCTGCGTGACGCAACTGTTATAAATTCTAGAATAAGAGACAAGAGTTGCGTCACGCACCTATTCTTTGTAGGACAGTTGCGTGACGTAACTGTCTCCCAGTTTTAATTTACTTTTGTTATTTTATTTTAGCTCCACGTCGTTAAGTAGATTTTAATCCTAATCCAGGAAATGGTCAATTATGGGCAAATTAAGTTTTAATCAAACAAAGTCAATTAATTATTGATGATTATGAGATTTTTAAGATTTTATTTCTTATCGTTTATTATTAATTACATTACTAAATTCGGTTTGTGGCCTGCCTTTAACCATAAGGCAAGAGCGGGTCTTTTACTTTATTTGATACGTATTATGGATGGATGATGGGTGATATGATTTATCTGTGATGAATGCAATGAATGAATCAAATTGGGACGGTTAATTAATTTTCCACATAGGAATTCGGTTCGATTTATTCGGGTTGGGTTTAAATAAATGGCTTTTCTAAATAAAATAAATCGAATTAGAAATCGTAGGTTAAAAGAGGCCGGTTTTCCCGGCGTCGGCTTCCAACGGGCCGACGTACCTAACTCCCTTACCTAGAATCGTACTCGGTACGCCTGACCAGTTTTCTTTCAAAAAATAGGCCTTGAATAAAATGGGTTAAAATGGAGTCACTTTTACGAAATAAAAAATGGAAACGGTCCCATTGCCGAAAAAATGGGTGGCGACTAAAAATGATTTATAAGACCGATTTATCGGCATCGCATATCCAAAAAAGGTTTTTATCACCGCTTTTCCAGAATAAATACACATCAAAACAATAGACCTATGATTTTCTCCGGGGGAAAACACTGGGTAAGGGATATTACCCTTCACATAACCAATTTCAATATTCATCATCGTGGTTGTCCAATGTTGCTGCCGGCCTGGGCTCTAGACAAGCTAAGTCTACTTCTTCCGGTCCCTGCTCGTTTGATTCCAACCTATGGTCCTGCCAACTTTTGATCCCGAACTCGAGGGCAATTCAATTTTGGGGATAACCCGATAGTTAGATGGACTTGTCCTTGGTGGAGAATCAGGCTGGTCACTATTGGAAGCATGAACTTCAACTATGTATTGTACGCCAGCCAAGACCGTTCCATGGCCTATTTTCCCGACAGGATCAGCCGTCAATATGGAACGATACAGCGTGTTCCCAGAGTCCATAACTTCGAGAGTGGTCTGATAACGCCGCATCTATTGACCAATTTGGCTGACCGTTGGCGAAATCGAAACACCGTGTATTTAGATGAAGGAACGATGCAGGACACCGTGACACCCGCATACGCCAACTGGTTCTTTACCTCATAATGATGTCATGCTCTTGTGAAAATTGGCCTCTGCTGATAGGCCCTACTAGAATAAATTGTTGTTTGTTGCTTTGTACTCAAGCCATGAGCTTTTTATTCAATGTATCTGCCTTCCTTTTTAGTCAATGATCTCGATGACTTTGTCTTTATTAATTCCTGCTTTCTGCACACATGAATCAACAACAAACAACAAACCCTTTCTATCGAAATTATTTGTTGCCTTAGTTATTTGGGCCTCCTGCCCTTGGGTTAATAAATGAAAGCTCATAAGAAAGAGATTATTATGCAAAAACAAAGGCTTATGCTTGAACACAACAAATAATGGAGTGATTATTTTAATACTTGCACAAATCAGACAAAAACTAACAAATGTAACTCCTTTATGTATGCATGAACCTACATGAGTACTAAGGTTTATTCATGGTTTCATATTGATCTTTCCAGGGAAATCACTGAGAAAGTGGTGTTCGTTCCTCTGATCAATGTCTTAAAAAAGTTCATGTGTAGGCAGGACCAACAGCCAGGACATTTCCAACCAGGCGGGTCAACCTTCATTCAAATAAGCAGAGAGGAAAGGTCTTGTACTCTTTGACCGTAATTCCAAAACAAAAACAAAAATTTTAAAACACAAATCCTTTATTAATCTTACTTCTTTTCAACATTATACATAAGTAAAGAAAGTTTATTCTAATACAATGGTCATTCACTCTAACTATTTGATTTCCTATTCTCCGTCAAGTCAAGTTGATGGCGTTGAGCGACCAATCACACATTTGTCACGAACGCATGGCATGGATTCTGAATTTAAACTAAGCACCACGCGTTGATCCCGAAAATTTTATTTTATTTTCATTTATGCTCTAACTTTTGCCTAGGCCGCCCTTTCGGGTTTTCAACCTAGCGAGCTTAATTCTTGCCTAAGCCGCCCTTTCGGGTTTTCAACTTAGCATTTTTTTTAATTAATCGAAATCATCATTTCATACGTAGAATCTTTTCATTTGGTCTTGATTGACAATCCGGTTGACAGGCTCCCCTTCCATGGTGACTAATTCAGCGGCTCCTCTTGCTAGTAACTTCTGAATTCTGAACGGTCCATGCCAGTTGGGCTTGAATTTCCCACCAGGATGATGTTGGGCTTCATGGTCCAATAACCTGATCAACACCAAATCTCCATTCTTTAAGGCCCTTAGATGTACCCGTTTGTTGTAGAAACGAGCAATCCTCCTTTTTCTCATCTGATCCTGAAATCGAGCATTCAGTCTTCTTCCGTCTAAGAGCGCCAAATCTTCATACCTCTTCTTGACCCATTCCTCTTCAGTCAGACCAGCTTCTACCAAAACCCTGAGAGACTTCTTTTCGAGCTCTATCGGTAACACTGCCTCCATTCCATATACAAGTTTGAAAGGAGAGGTTCCATTTACTGATTTGAAGGTAGTGCGATGCCCCCAGAGCGCGAAAGGAAGTTTCTTAGCCCAGCTTCTGTACCTTTCGCACATTTTTGACAGGATTCTTTTAATCTCCTTATTCGCTGCTTCTACTGCGCCATTAGCCTGAGGGCGATAAGGAGAAGAATGGTGATGCTCAACCTTATATCTATAAAGCAATTGGCCAACATCTGCTTGAAAATGAGAACCATTATCTGTAACTATGTGATGGGGAACACCATAGCGACAGAAAATGTTCTGTTCAATGAATCTAGCCACATGTTTAGCGGTTAAGGTTTTATAAGATTGAGTCTCAATCCATCTAGAGAAGTAGTCAACTGCAACCAATATATACTGATGGCCATTCGATGCTGCGGGTGAGATCTTGCCGATGACGTCTATACCCCATGCAGAAAAAGGCCAAGAAGGAGTTATTGGATGGAGTTCAACAGCAGGTAAATGGCTTTTATTATCATGATATTGGCAAGCTTTGCAACGACGCACATACTGAACACAGTCATCTTCCATCTGCATCTAGAAATATCCTTGCCTCATGATTTTTCTTGCTAGGCTCATGCTGCTTAGATGAGTACTGCAAACTCCTTCATGTACTTTCTTCATTATATCTTCTCCTTCTTGCTTACTCACGCATCTCAGCAGCATCCCATCCCAAGTTCTTCTGTAAAGTTCACCATCGGCTAAAACATAATTCAGAGCCATTTTTCTGAGAACTGCATGGTCTTCTTTCGTCGCATCATCAGAAAAAGTACCATCTTTCATATACCTCAGAATATTCGTAAACTATGGTTCTTCCTCTGACTCTACCTGGTTCACAAAATGGTCTTTATAGCACGGGATATTGGCTGCGGTAATGATAAATGGCTTCTTCGGAACTTTGCTTAAATCCTGCCAAGCCGACGCTAAGTTTGCCAAGGCATATGGAATTCTGTTATAAGTTCTTCCTATGTGGGTGAAAGTGATCTTGTCGAATAGTGCTGCCTTTTTCAACAAGTACTCAACATAGGGCTTCAATCTTTCTTCCTCTACCTTCCATCTCTCGTTAGCATGTTCAATAACCAATAACGAATCCCCTATTACTTCGACCTCCTTAGCGCTGGATGCAAGGAGAGCTTCCATCCCCATAATGCATGCTTCGTATTCCACCATGTTGTTAGTGACCGGGAACAACAGTCTCTTACACATCGTGGTAACTTCGCCATTAGGTGCTTCTATTAAAATACCAGCTTCGGCTCCATTTCTGTTGGCTGATCCATCAAAGTACAATTTCCAAGTTCCTGTTTCGACACATAGTAGGTGCTCATCTGGAAATTCCAATTCCCAAGGTTCGTCACTTGTAATTGGATTCTCTGCCAAGAATTCTGCTACAGCCCGGCCTTTGACCGTTTTCTTCGTTACAAAGTCCGCATCCACACTAGACATCTGAATCAACCATTTAGACAACCGTCCCTCTAGAGTAGGCGTTCTCTGCAGATACTTCAAGGGATCAATTTTGGAGACAAAGGTGACCTTAAAAGAATCAAAGTACGACCTCAACTTCTTTATCAACCATACTACTGCCATGCACGTTTTCTCTATCAGATTATACTTCTCTTCGATAGGCAGTAGTTTCTTACTGATGTAGTAGATAGCCTTTTCCACTCCAGCGGCGTCCGGCTGCACCAACATTGCTCTAACTCCTGCATCTTCTATGGACAAATACAAGATCAAGGGTTCTCCTGGTCTAGGTGAACTAAGCACCGGTGGATTCATCAGATATTTCTTTATGTGGTCAAAGGCTTTCTGGCAATCTTCATTCCACCTAACTGGCTGATTCTTCTTGAGTAGCTTGAAAATTGGAGCACAGGTGATGGATAACCTCGAAATGAACCTGCTAATGTACTAAATTTTACCCAAAAAGCTTCTCACCTGACGCTCTTGTGAACCCCTTACCCCAAATATCATAGCATATGAATGCATGTGACTAAGGGCAGAAATGCAGGTGAATGTATGAGTCGCCACCTTGTTTAATTATTTTATGGTAAACTAGGAAAAAACCCTAAGTGACTCCAATTTTAATTAACCTAAATGCTAGATTAATTAACCCAAGGTTAAGGCATGGTCTACGAACCCGAGGTGGATCCCGAGACTATGTCATGCTGATGAACTAACTAAAACAATGAATGCTTTGCAGGGTAAATGATGCAATTGGACCAATGAAAATGTTTATGTGATTTTGACTTGTCGCTCGGGGTTAAATCCCAAACGTGCCTACGTACTTCCGTTTGAATGGAAGATCAAAGTCAACATAGTTCGATAGGCCTTTTTTTAAAAGGGCTTTGAATGGGTATGCTTTATGCATGAGTGTGTGTATGCTTTGTGCATTTTGTTTAGGCATTTTGCCTGAAAATTGATTGATTTAATTTAGGCATTTGATGCCAAAAGTGTTGATTTAAGGCTTTTAGCCAAAAGGAATGATTTAGGCAATTTGTTTCCGAAAATTGATTGATTGGGCGTTTGTCGCCAAAAAAGCTTGATTTTAAGGCTTTTAGCCCAAAGATTAATTATTTTGAAGGCTTTTAGCCAAAAAGGTTGATTCAGGCAATTTGTTTGCCAAAAAATGATTATTTAGGCGATTGTCGCCAAAATTGATTTATTCGAAAGCTTTTAGCCAAAGAGGTTGATTAATTTAAGGCATTTTTGCCAAAGAATTGATTTAAGCGATTTGTTGCTAAAATGGTTAGTCTAATTTATAGGCAATTTGTTTGCCAAAAATTGATTAACTGAATTGCAATGTAGGCAATTGATTGCCAAGAAAAACGTGTTTAATGAAGGCTATTTAGCCACAATTATTGATTAATTGGACTTAAGCCGGATTTGTTCAAAATAAAGGCAATTTCACCATAGTTATTGATTAACTAGGCTTTTTAGCCAATATTGTCGGATTTAAGCTTAACACCACGATTATTGATTAACCGGGCATGTAGCCTAAATTTATTTAATTGAGGCAGTTTAATTGCCTAATAATGACGTGGATGCATTTATGCAATTGTAAAATTATTAGGAGTAGAAGAGAAGCATGCATGAAGTGCTAAAATTAAATAGGCAGAGTTTAGTTTATGTACCTGATTTAATCGACGGCCACTTCTTAACTCTAGGTTAAGCTCCTCGTTAAGGGAATATTAATTAATTCGAATTTAGTGACCACTTAACAAAGTAAAGAAAGCAATAAAGCTATACTAAAATGCAGAAAAGTAGTAAAGAATCGCAAGGAGCGTAGGGGAGAAGGAGCGTCCGTCAACACAGACTGAGTGAGTTGAAAGGTCACACCGGGGCCGTATTTATAGGCCAAAACGGACTGTTTCGACGGCCTGGGCCGCCGGGTTTGGCGGCCCGAGGCACCGAGGCCAGTGGTTCTGCTACTTTTCATTCCGGAGGTTTTTCCGGGAGTTTCGGACCTCCAAAAAATATTCCGGGACCAGTTCCGTGATCCTCGTAATTTTCCGGACGTTTCAAGTACCATATTGGCATACTTCCGGTGAACTTTCCGAATGGCCTCCGGCCCGGCCGGACTGTTTGCAGTCCGGGAAAACTGGCTCTTTGAGCCTCAAAATTTGGGTATTCACAGCTCTGTTCTTGGCGGTTCCATATCCTGAATGGCTTTTATTTTATCTGGGTCGACCTCAATCCCGTTAGGTCCTATAACGAAACTTAACAACTTCCCTTTCGTCACTCCGAATACGCACTTCTTGGGATTGAGTCTCAAGTTATACTGCTTGACCCGTGCGAAGAACTTTTCCAACATCTCCGCGTGTTCTTCCTGCATTTTTGTCATGATCACCATGTCGTCCACATATACTTCTAGCCCTTTATGGATCATATCATGAAATAACGTTGTAGCCATTCTCTGGTATGTTGCCCCGGCATTCTTCAGTCCAAATGGCATCACTTTATAACAAAAGGTTCCGAAATCCATGGTGAAGGCCGTCTTGTGCTTGTCCACTAAGGCCATCAGTATCTGGTTGTATCCGGAAAATCCGTCCATGATAGAATAACATCCCATTCCGGCAGCACTGTCGATCAACACATCTATGTGCGGAAGTGGAAAGTCATCTTTAGGCGAGGCTTTATTTAGGTCCCTGTAGTCAACACAGACCCTTATCCTCCCTTCTTTTTTCAGCACCGGGACTATATTAGCCAACCATTCCGGATAATGAACTACTTCCAAGAATCCTGCGTTCAACTGCTTCTGGACTTCAGCTTTGATCTTATCCTGCCACTCTGGTCTGACCCTTCTCCTTTTCTGCTTTACTGGCTTAACGCTCGGATCAGTAGGAATGAAATGCTCTGCTATTGACCTGTCAATCCCTGGCATGTCCGCATAGCTCCAGGCAAATACCTCTGAATTTCTTCGAATGCATTCTTGAAGATCCTGTCTGAGCTCAGGTTTAAAGTCTGATCCGATTTCGATTATTTTAGGATCTTCAGTGGTGCTTAAGTTAAATGCAAAATGATGCAATGCATTTATGTCAAATATGCGCGTGGTATAATCAATGCCATGAACGTGACAATCAGGAAAACAAGAAAACAAGTAGTCAAAGTTCACTTCCATTGATTGAAATAAAAGAGGAAAACCATCCATATTGTTCTCAAAACAAGCATCAGAAAAGCAAAATACAGGATTAATTGCCTGCTCAATACATTCATTACAAGTGTTCTTAATTGCCTGGATTACTTCATCGGGATCTGCATCTTCTTCCTCCGGGGTAGCCCCTATCTTCTCTTCGGCTAGCTTCATCTTCAATACCTTCCTCTCTACCTCTTCGGCATCTTCAGTAGCTAGGACCGACTGGAGGATCCGTGCCTTGGCCTTATGCTCTTGCACCATCTTGGAGGCTTCATCCCCAATCCCTAGAAAGTCTTCAAACTTGGATATCTTCTTTGACCACTCAGATTCGATGCTTGCTTCCGTCATGCACATCATAAACTCAGTTCCATCCACCAGCTGGTCCAAGGACGGTTCGGGCGACCTGATCAACTTCTCCTCATAGTCGGTCATGAATATCTCCAAGCCGGGGTAGGTCTTCCCCCTACTCTGAAATTCACCTTCGGCTTGTGGAACAAAAAAGATATGATTCGTATTTGACCCTCTGACTGGAGACCGAATCTCATACCTTTCCTTCTTTCTATTTTCAGAGTATCACAATCCGCACTTATCTTGCTGTCCCAATGCTGATGAGAGAGGTTCAAACATTCCTTGCAGCTCCCGACCCAAACCTTTGCCATACTGCCAATTCATCTTCTTCATCATTTTCCTTGAGAAAGGACTCATTCTATTCACTGCATTCTTGCTCTTGGTGGTGGGCGCATCAATTACTGCCACCTGAAAACCCGATAATGGTACCGCCAACTCTAAGCCTTCCACAGCTGCCACATTCAGATCCTCTTGCGCATTGACTGTCACCATGTCTGTACCCCATGGAATTTTTACTTTTCTGTGCAAGGTGGACGGAATTGCACCTAAAGGATGGAGCTAAGGTCTTTCTAACAAAAGAGCATAGTTGGCTAAAATGTCAAGCACAACCACGTCTACCCAGCTTTCCACGGCCCCTGTGGATATCTTCGCTTTAAAGGTTCCTTTTGCATTCCGCATGGTGTTATCATAAGCCTTGACCACCATATTTGATGGCTCGAGTTCTGACTCTTCAATTTTAAACTTAGACAGCATTTTCAGCGAGCATACGCACAGTGCTGATCCGTTATCCTCCATCACGTTCTGGGTATCACGTCCATTGACGACAATCTGGATGTATAATGGCTTACAGTGGTTTCTTCCCTCTGGTGGAAGGTCTGAGTCAAAGAAAGTAACTTCGCCTATCCTTCGCTATAGCACGTTGATCATATCAACACTTTGAATCCGAGCCGGCACTCTGACAAAAGTCATGGCTTCAAGTAAAGCTTCTCTATGCTCCTTAGATGCTATCTGCAAGTCCCATATAGAAATGTCTGCTCTTGTTCTTTGCAACTGACTCAGTACCGAGCTGGCGGTCACCCCACTAGGTACCTTATTCTGACTGCTTTCTCCAACCTCGACAGTCTTCTTCTGCCCTTTCACTACCTCCTCCTCTTTCTTTTTCTCTTTTGGCTCCTCTCCACCCTTTTTTGTCACTTTCTTCTTTGCTCCATCAACAGCAATCTCTTTTCCCTTGGCCTGTGCACTGCTCTCGGGATTGTATACTCGCCCACTGCGGGTTAAACTCTGGATGCCTACCTCATTCACGTCCTCTTCACTGCTGTAGTACCATTGTTCCTCTTGGTCGGCTAAGCTCTTTTGAATTGCAAGCTAGAGTTGCTCATCCTCATCTTCTGGCACATCAGCCACCTTCACGGTGATGCTTTTCTCGATTTCAATCTTTACAGGCATTTTCTCTTCCTCATCACTACTGCAGTCATCCCATATATTCAACATTGCACACATCCGCTCTTCCCATTCAGCTTCGGCCAATACTACCTCTTCTGGCAATCCACTCCCGATCGTGTTGACTGATCCACCCGACTAAGTCTTACGAGATGGATAGTTATACTGATATTGGGGAAGCGGGTTGTTCTTAGTGCTAGGTTTGTTCCTCTCTGAAGGCTTGGTAATCTTCCCATTGTCAACAAGTGCTGAATATTGTGCCTTAATTTGAAACAATCGTCAGTTGAATGTCCCTTGCACTGATGATAATCACAGTTTCGGTCCATATATCTCCCTCGCACGGGTTTAGTCGGGTCGACTGGCAGCTTCGACAGCACTCCGTTCTTGATACATGATCTTAGCACTGTGCTCAATGGTCTTCCCAAATCGGTGAACTCCCTTCTGGTTCTCTCATTAACTGCCCCCACTGTATTACTGTTCCCCGATTGGTTCTGATTACTACTTTCGGCATTTCTGTCACCATAGGAAGTCCAGTAATTGCCAAACCCTCCGTTCTTCTTCTTTTCCTCCTTGTACAGCTCTTCTATGTTCAAACCAGCACTTTGAACTAGAGCAAAATCAGTGAGGGGTTGGGTTAACATCCTCTCCTTGAAGAAGGGCAACAAGCTCCTACTGAAGATTCGGATCAACTCTTTATCTTTTGGCCTTGTCTGAACTCTATACAGCTTTGTTCTCCATCTCCTATAGTAATCAGAAAAGCTTTCATCCTTCCCCTGTCTTAAACCCTCCAAATCGCGCAAACCGAACTCGTCACTCTCATCGGTCTTGAAATGCTTGAGAAAAGAGGTCTGCAGTTTGATCCAATTCTTCTGAACCTCCTCATCTAGACCATCATACCACCTTCGATAGTCCTTGTGTAATGTTTGCGGGAACGCTCGCAAAACATCTTCCTCATTGTACCGGTTCATCTGAGAGACTCGGAGAAATTCGGACAGGTGAGAACGGGGATCATTGTCTCCTTCGAATATAGTATGCTTGAATGTCTTAAATGAAGCAGAACTAGTTGGGTGCAAAACATACTCGGTTATACGAAAGTTGGTGACCGGGTCTTTTTCTTTTACTGCAGCCATTTTGTCAAATCTGTCTTTCAGCTTAGCAAGTTGCTTGAGCACATCATTCTCCATGGGGGTAGTGTTTCCTACAGAGGTCTGATTATCTGACACAGGTTCTGGAATTTGCCTCTCTTCAACCACAGGTTGGCTGCTAGAAGGGGGAGTATTTTGGTTTTGGGCCCTATCTTGGGCGAGAGCAGCGGCCACAATCTGAGCAATGGTCCTTATCTGAGCTTGAGAAAATCTGGGCTCATCCCCTATATCATCTACCATTTCTATTGAATCTGAATCGGGCTCTGAATCTGATGATCTTGAATAGCTCACTGAACTGACCGGAATAAACTCGGGGATTGGGGATATTCTGACTAGACGCTGACCAGGACGTCGGTTCCAAGCTCTCGAAGTAGTTTCCCGAGAAGGATCAATTCTAATAAAAAATTCTGAGTTAAAGGGGGTCCTGCATGTATGCATGCGAAAATGAAAGCACATAGGATGAAAAATGCATTTCTAATGTGCTAAGGCCAGCATGGAAATAAGATCTCGATTTCAACGACTGGACCAAAAATTCCATATGAATAATACATCAATAACTTATTTTGTGTTTGAACATTTCGGGCATTATCTGTTGTTGACCGTTCCTTTTGGACTTACGATCAACTATTTTCTCTCAAATCCCTAACTTTTGCCTCAGAATGAAAGAATTTCCGAGCGGGATTTTACTTTTGTTATTATTTTGTTGTATCCTTACTTTTTGCCTTGGAACATATGGCCCCAAGCAGGATATTATTCTATTTTGTTACAAAATTTATAATCTCTCACTCATTTTCAGATAATGCAAGAAATGTAAAGATACAAAGGAATCGCAACCCCCCTTATATCTCCCTTTTCTTTTGGGTATTGATTCACTATAAGTGATTGCATAATATTATTCACAACGAATTGGAAGGCCAGTCTCGAGGCCAAGGTCAAATGTCCATACTGAACCTTAGTTCTTATTAGTGCATGGCTGAAAAGGAAAGTGTTACATGGTGCATGAATGTCACAACATATGTACAGTTTATGTCATACAGGGGAACGGGAGTAGGGAAGTGCATGCCTTCCAACCTTATTTCTCCCACACACGGATTCCATTGGTATAAAATTTCGACATCTGTTTCCTAGGAATTGGTCTAATCTCGACAACCAACAGTGGGTTTTGAGATTGACGATATCAACTCTCGGAAATGAATGCGGCACAACAACAGCAAATAGAACCGGGTATTTCCCTAAGGGAAGTAACTATGTTTTTTTGACTATATGCATTGGCTTTAGTCTTATTGGGCTTAACAAAGTCTGGGTTCCGCAAATAGGATTCGGGCTTTGTTGGGCCTACTCCTTTTTACGCACCTTTAAGGTGCTAGGCTTGCGGTTGGTAGTAATGTTAATTCTCAGATGGATGTACCTAAAACCTGAGGTTTAGGCTAGATCCACCATCAAATTTAACACCAGTACCGAAGGGTGATATGGGTAGAATGAGGTGAGAAGCAAGGAATGCGGAATGAATGCAAAAATCCTAGAAAGAAAAGGAAAATAATTAAACATATATGGACGATTAAAAATTTTCCAACAGCTTTTCTAACCAATTTTTATTTAGAAATAATAGGCTTTTAGAGTTAATTCCTAATTGCAACCACTAAATTTATCAAAAATAACCGGAGATTAGTGGGTGCAAAATCCCCAGTGATGTCGCCAAACTGTTTTCGCCCCAAAATTTTATGGGAGATCCCTTAAAACCCCCGAAAAGGACCTCGGAAAATATCTTTTTATTTGTTTGTTTGTTTTGGAAAAAGGTGATAAAAAATCTTTTTAGAACTCAATGCCGATAAATCGGTCTTATAAAATCTTTTAGTCGCCACCCATTATTTCGGCAATGGGACCGTTTTCAATTTTATTTTACAAAAGTGACTCCATTTAACCCATTTTTATTTAAGGCTAATTATTTAAAAAAAAACTGGTTAGGCGTACCAAGTACGATTCTAGGTAAGGGAATTGGGTACGTCGGCCCGTTGGAAGCCGACGCTTGAAAAACCAGCCTCTTTTAACCTACAATTTCTAATTTATTTTTGAAAAAGCCAATTATTTATTCAAACCCAACCCGAACGAATCGAACCGAGTTCCTATATGGAAAATTAATTAATCGTCCCAACTATATTCATTCATTGCATTCATCATGAATTAATCATCACATCCACCATTCATCCATAATACGTATCAAAGGAAATTAAAAGACTCGCTCTTGCCTTATGGTTAAAGGCGGGCCACAAACCGATTGCAAGAATATAATCAATAATAAGCAAAAAATAATAAATTCTAAAATCTCATGATCACAAGTAACTAATTGGTTTGGTTTGATTAAAACACAATTTGCCCATTACTGGTTATTTCCCGGATTAAGATTAAAAATCTACTTAGCAACATGAAATTAAGACAAAATAAGACAACTATTCTGGAATTTGAAGACAGTCGCGTCACGCAGCTGTTCTATGAAGAACAGTCGCGTGGCGCAACTCTCATTATTTATTCTGGAACTTAGAATAGTTGCGTCACGCAGGTGTTCTATGAAGAACAGTCGCGTGACAGAACTATGGTTATTATCCTGGAGACTAGAACAGTTGCGTCACGCAGCTGTTCTATGAAGAACAGTCGCGTGACGGGACTCTTAGCTACGTGACGGAACTGTTCGTGACATTATTAAAATACTCATATATATTGATTAAGCATGAATATAAAGATGAAATGGAAGACTGAGTATACGAACAGATGCGTCACGCAGGTGGTCCAGCCCGGATTAAAGACTTTTGGACATGAACAGTCGCGTCACGCAGGTAATAGCTGCGTGACACGGCTGCTCAAGTCCGCAACTACCTTTCAAACTACTCTTTTTACGTGTTCTTTTTGTCAAAACTGATTAAACACAACTCAGAAAAGTCCAATAGTGGGCAAAATTACGTTTTACCAATAACAAATCAACTAAATACTATGAAAATGAGATTTTTAAGCAATAAAGACTAGAAATGAAAGATAAAAGTTAGAATAGTTACCTAGCCCTCAGATTTGAGGATTGCATGCACTGAGATTAGTTCAGAGACGTTGTTTCACGATTCCAGAAACGTAGTTATCAAGTTTTTACCAAACAAACGTTCTCTTTTTTTCTTTTCTCTCTTTTTCTCTCTTTATCTTTTTTTGTTGATTTTTTTTTTTTGATTTCAAAACTAAAATCGTTAATGGTTTGATCTTCCTCAAGTTTACTCACTTGAGTTCTTGGGGAAGAAAACCCTAGCCGTTTAATTGGAAACTTAGGTTAAAGCCTTAAAATCTTTAGAGCAAAAAATGATAGAAAATGTAAAAAAGTCCCGTTTCAAGCACAAAATGATATATTTATATGGTAGGGCAACAGAACAAGCTGCGTCACGTAGGTAGATGCTGCGTGACGGAACCATGAGCTGCGTGACGCAGCTTACTTTTCGTACAGTTGCCGCGTATCCATACAAACAGTGCAGGCCGTTGCACGGGCGCGCGCCAGAGGTGTCAGCCCCATTAGAGCTGCGTGACGCAACTAAGAGTGTCGTCACGCAGGTGATAGCTGCGTGACGCAACCCTAACGCGGGCCAGACTCCATTGGGCCGGTTTGATTCATTTTTGGTTCAAACATTTTTGGTTGATCATGATACCTTATCCCTTATCCTCATATCCTCATTGGGTTAGGTGGGGGCATAAAACCACGCGTCAACAACGGTACATGAAAAATGGAACCTTTTTTTATGATGCTACAAAAGAAGACCGATCAATTCTAAGAAAAATGGCTTTGAATTATGTCCTAACCGATGGTGAATTATATAGAAGAGCATGGGATGGAATGCTGCTAAGGTGTGTAGGCAAGAAGGAAGGAGAAGAGATAATGAAGAAGATCCATGAGGGAGTCTGTGGTACTCATTTGAGTGGTATGAGTTTGGCCAAAAAGATCATGAGGCAAGGCTACTTTTGGGTACAGATGGAAGGTGATTGTGTCAATTGTGTACATCATTGTAAAGTCTGCCAGTACCATGATAACAAAAGCCACTTGCTTGCTGTTGAACTCCATCCAACAACTCCTTCTTGGCCTTTTTCAGCCTGGAGCATAGACATCATTGGCAAGATCACGCCGGCAGCATCGAATGGTCATCGGTACATTTTGGTTGCCGTGGACTACTTTTTCAGATGGATTGAAGCTCAAACTTATAAAACTTTGACTGCCAAACAAGTGGCTAGATTTATTGAGCAGAACATTTTCTGTCGCTATGATGTTCCTCTTCACATAGTCACAGACAATGGATCTCACTTCCAAGCAGACGTCGGCCAGTTGTTATATAGATATAAGGTTGAGCATCACCATTCCTCTCCTTATCGGCCTCAAGCTAATGGTGCAGTAGAAGCCGCCAATAAGGAGATTAAGAGAATTCTGTCCAAAATGTGCGAGAAGTATAGAAGCTGGGCTAAGAAACTTCCTTTAGCACTCTGGGGGCATCGCACTACTTTCAAGTCAGTGAATGGAGCTTCTCCGTTCGAGCTTGTATATGGGATGGAGGCAGTGTTACCAATAGAGCTTGAAAAGAAGTCTCTCAGGGTTCTTGTGGAAGCTGGTCTGACCGAAGAAGAATGGGTCAAGAAAAGGTATCAAGATCTGGCACTTTTAGATGGCAAAAGATTGAATGCCAGATTCCAGGATCAGATGAGAAAAAGAAGGATTGCTCATTTCTACAATAAGCGGGTACATCCAAGGGCGTTGAAAAATGGAGATTTAGTGTTAGTCAGATTGTTAGACCACGAATCCCAGAGTCAACCTGGAGGGAAATTTAGACCCAACTGGCATGGACCGTTCAGAATTCAGAAGCTATTGGCCAAAGGTGCCGCTGAGTTGGTCACTATGGAAGGAAAGCCTTTTAATTGGATCGTTAATCAAGACCAGATGAAAAGGTTCTATGTCTAAAATGATGATTTCGAGAAAAAAAAAGAGCTAGGTTGAAAACCCAAACGGGCGACTTAGGCAAGAAATAAGCTCGCTAGGTTGAAAACCCGAAAGGGCAGCCTAGTAAAAAGTTAGAGTATTAAAAATATATAAGAAAAATCAGTCTTTTGGGGTTAACGCGTGGTGCTTAGTTTAAATGTGAAATCTATGCCATGCGTTTGTGACAGACTTGCGACTGGTTGCTTAATGCCATTAACCTGACTAGAAGGAGAATAGGCGAATGAATAGTTAGAATGAATGACCATTGTATTGAAAATAGTTTATCTTTACTTCTGTATAATGTTGAAAGAAGTAAGATCAATAAAGAGCTTGAATTTCATGTTTTTCTTTCCTTTTGTTTCTGGGGTATGTTTGATGATTACAAGACCTTCCTCTTTGCTTATTTGATCAGAATTTGCTCATTTATTTTGAAGATGTCCTGGTTGTTGGTCCTGCCTGAATATTGGATTCTTTTAGACATCGATCAGGAGAACAAATGCCATTTTCTCGGTGATTTCCTTGGAAGGATTGATAAAAAACCATAGATAAAATCCTTAGCACTTAGTAGGTTCATGCATACATAAAGAAGTTGCATATGTTATTTCTGTCTGAATAAGTGCAGGTGATAAAATGTTCACCCCATCTTTTTATTTCCAGATGTAAGTTTCTGTCCCTAATCAAAAGGTTTACTTTTATGTGCTTTCATTTCTTAATCCAAGGGCAGGAGGCCTAAATGCTAACCCAGCAAATAATTTCGAAAGAAAAGATTTATTGTCCTTTGTTGCCTCTAAGTGCAGAAAGCAGGAATCAATAAAGACAGAACTACCAAAGATATTCATTAAGAAAGAGAGGGGATACATTAATTGGAAGCTCAAGGCCCCGGAATACAGAAAACTGAATGAAAGAAAAGTAGCAACAACATTCATTCCAGTGGTTGAATCATCAGACGCCAACTCCTTCAAGACCTAATTTCATCACTGGGAGTAAAACCAGTCAATATACTCGGGTGTCACGGTGTCCTGCATCTGACCCATGTACCAGGTGTTTCAGTTCCGCCAACGATCAGCTAGACTGGTTAACAGATTCTGCATCATGGGACCACTCTCGAAGTTATAGGCTCTGGGAACGCGCTGAACAATACCATACTGGCGGTTGATCCTATCTGGGAAGTAGGCCATGAAATGATCAAGACTGGCATATAGCACATAACTGAGGTTCATACTCCCAGCAGTGACCAGTCTAATCCTCCACCAAGGAAAAGTCCATCGAATCACGGGGTTATCTTCAAAATCAAACTATCCTCGGGAGCGGGGGCGAAAATTAGCAGGGCCATAGGTTGGAATCAAACGAGCTGGGACTGGAGGAATCAGGCTCAACTTATCTAAAGCCTAGGCTTGCAGTAACATCGGGCAACCTCGATGGTGAACATTGAAGTTAGTGATGTGAAGGGCAATATCCCTAACCCAGCACATGGTCTCTCCCATGATCATCATAAAGACGGTGTGATGGTACACCTGCATATCAAGGACAACGGTCAATAGTCGGAAATCTCCAACTCTAGGTTGGCGGTTCTTCATGGCATACATATTCAGCAATAGGAAACAACAAGCCCAAAACCCAAGAAGGGTTCGCATCCATGGACAGAACTCTGGTCAAGAAAGGTTCTAAGGGAAGGCCTTGATCCGAGTCTATTCCGTCAGGAAGGTAAACCGGGCATAGAGCTGCGACCTCGGTCAAATCATATCTAGGGCCTGGGGGCAAAGCAGGAGTTTCGTCTTGTTCAGGGTGATGACTCATCACGGCACACATTTCCTCGTAGGTCGGAGTTACCTCAGAGTCTTCAAATTGAAAAACCATAGTGTTAGGGTTGAAGTACATGACGAGCCAGGATAAGAAACTATGGTCAAGCTTCAAGTCTTTGAAGTATTTCAGCCAGACTAGTTGGTTCATGGGATGAATCTGCCACAGGTCATCAGGAATAGATTGAACAAAGGATGAAACCTGATTTCTGAAAGCCATAGAGGAAAAGGGTTATTGAAGAAAAGGGTTGTTTTGAATGTTATGGAATGAAGAGAACGAAGAGGGGAACTTTTATTCATAGGAGTGGAAAAGCTTCAATGAATGCGATGCTATCATCAGCTGGCATGGTATCTACTGTCGATGGTGATAGGGCACGGATTCGTCATAAAACAAGGGACCACTTTGGCAAGTGAAAGGTAGATGAGCATTTATGCGTAGACCACTCCGATAGTTGGGCATTTATGCCTGCATTGATAAGATGAACCGCTCTTGCAATAGGATGGTGGAACATTTATGTCCGCATTAACCAAGCTAGACCACTTCTGCAAATGAGTGGGACGTATCCTTTTTCTTTCTGTGGTTTTTTGTTTCGTTTTCGTTTTATTGCTTTTTGTCCTTTGTGAAGTAAGGTAGATGGGCATTGAGGCCCGTGTTAACAAGGTGGACCGCTCTAGCAGGTGAGTATGACGTTTCATTTTTGTTTTTGCGGTTTTGATTAATTTTCATTTCATTTTCCTTTGTTCGTTTTGTAATAAGTTGGTTGGGCATTTACGCCCGCATTTAACGAGATGGACCACTCTTGCAAGTAAGTGGGGTACTTCCATTTTGCGTTTTTGTAGTTTGTTTATGCAGGAATAAAGTAAAGTCTCAAAAATTGTAAATAATAAAAGAAATTGTAAATAATACTGTAGTAAATGTAAATAACGTTATGTAAATAACACTGAAAATGCGCTCCAAGGAGCTACAAAATATCATAAAAAGTGCAATCAAAAATGGAGAGGACCAGCTAACGTCGCCTCCGGCCGGGGCTAGCTGCCGCCTGCCTGACAACAGATTGTGGAGGTGTCGGAGCATCATCAGATGAAGAGCCATCATCATCATCATCATCATCCTCGGAGAAGTCCAAAGGAATCCCCTCCACCTCCAGTCTAGTCCGGAGCCTGTCGACCTCCATCTGGAGACGAGAAACAGCACTGGCCTGATGGGACTGATGTCTCCGTAGCCTACCAATCTCTAAATCCTTTGGAAATAAAAAAAAGAAAGAGGAAAAAGAATCATAGAAAAAGAATCATAGGTTGAAAGGTAAGAGGAGTATACAAAGCAAAAAGCAAAAAGCAAGGGAATCATACCCTCTCGTGGAGCTCCGGATACAGCCTGGCGATGTAAGATCGAGCAAAGCAGAACCGCTAGTATAGCTCTTGATATCTCTGAGCAGGCACCTGCAAACGCAGAAAGGCATTCAATAAAGAGTCCTCCAGGTAAATATCACTGACTTAGTAAATTTGTTTTTCTACTTACATGTGTAGCATGCTCAGGATCCAACTGTAGCTGTGGCGGAGCCTGCCTGAGGTCAACTGGAATGGCAATGGCCGGTCCGAGGCCTAGAGTGGGGTCCAGAGCAACCTCCATACCCGGAGGGAAGGGGACATCGACTAGCACGGCACCTGTAGGCCCAGTCGGAGCATCAGCCTCTGCCTGCGCCCTATAAAATGCAGGGGTCCGATGCCTCCTCCTCTCCTGTAACAAGTCAGGACAAATGCAGTTAATTACTTGGTCAAAGTGTTAAAGAAATCAAGATTGAGGGCAAAAGAGTTACCTAAGAGTACTCCCGGACCGCTGGCAATCTGGCCTGCAGTCGGGTGGTGAGATAGGAGGCATAATCGCCAGGGATCAAGTAAGCATCGGCGGGAAAGCCATCATATTCCAGCAACCTGTCCTCTGGAGTCATACCCTCCAAGATGCACATATGGCGAGGAGGAGCAGCGGGCACTCGTCTGTGAGCCGTGGCAACACGGATCTCAAGGACCCTCTCTCCCAAGAAATATCGGTCTACCCAATAGCCATGAAGCAAGACTCTGGACCGGGTAAGGGCCTCCGCTAGGGCACGAGGAGGATAGGCCTCCCAAGCATCTCCCTCCCACGGAGACAGAAAGAGCTGCAAAACAGAACAGTCAGCAAATAAGCAAGAAAAACAAAAGAAGACATGCTACTTAGAAGGTTCCTTGTACTTACATCAGCTAAGGCCCTATCGTGAAGATAGCACCTCCAGTAGTGCAGATCCTCGAAACTTGAATAAGTATGATGGCGATGCACCAGGTATTGAGGAATCTACCGAGCCTCAGTAGAAGTGTCACTCTCCAGACCACCGGGATAGATCCGATACTCATAGGCCCATACCTGTGACAAGATTCCAACAGTTAAGTGTAAGTTTGAGTGATTAAAAAAATAAAGGAAGAAAGTCAAAAGGATAGGTGTCTTACCTCAAGCGGGCGAAGAAACTGCCAGTTAGACTCACCGCTACCCCTGGTCCACACGTCTAGACCATGGTAGAGATGAGCCAATGTGAGGGAGGCCCAGTCATAGGAGCTGATGAGGCTCAAATCCCGTAAGCCAGCCAGGACAGCGGGATCTCACTTATTCTGGGAGGTGCACAGAAGCTGGGAAGAGATAATGTAAAAGATGAAGGACCGCGCTGCCTGGTCCCTCTCCTCTCTAGTATAAGCAGGAGTTGCAGGTCTGGCATCTGCAGGTAGCTCTCTCCATGCTGCCAATCTCGTGAGAATCCGCTCAGCCCAAAACTTGTAGACCACCTCATAAGAGACATATCCCTGCGCCGTGTACCTAGTGCGAGTGGGAACGCCTAGTAAGGTACCGACAAGCTCAACCCCCAGTGCAGCTGTCTGGTACCGTGCATCGAGAGGAACAGCCTCGCCATCAAATCCGAGACTAGTGATAGCGATGAAGTCGGTTGGAGTCAGTGTCATCTCTCCAAAGCCAAAGATGAACGAATTGGTGCAATCGTTCCAACGCTCCATCAGCGCATAGTGCATGGCAGGTGGAAACCGGGGCTGAGTCCGGTGAAGACCCGAGGCATAGTTGCCAAATCCAGTAGCCACAACTCTAGACCGCATCGGGGGGTCCAATAAGTCCCAGAAAGCAGAGGCATCGGTCGAAGATCCGCCAGCACGGGCCTTGCCCAGATCAACCTGTGTAAGAAAACCCATGCAAACAAAGAATTAAGACTAAAATTTGTTTATTTTTGTTTTTCACGGCAGGAAAATAGAGTGTTCGAGCTTCTGCCCAGGCACAGGCGCGTCACGCAGCTACGGAGCTGCGCCACGCAGCTTGTCAAAGTTGCCACTTCTGACTAACGGCCGCGTCACGCAGCTGCGGAGCCGTGCCACGTATCCTGTAAAAGCTGCGTCTTTTGACTAACAGTTGCGTCACGGAACTGTTCTTCCAAAGAACAACTGCGTGACGCATCTGTCGAAGGTGAGACAGAAAAACCCTAACGTTAAATCTACCAGTTTCTATGTTTTTCTATGCATTTACAGGGCCTAGAAAAGTCGCAATCAGCATGGTGTTGCACTTCAAGATAGCAAAAAGGGCATCAAGACACGCAAGAGAGGCAAAATCAAAGTCTAAAGACAATAGGGTCACGTAGCTTCGCACAGTTGCGTCACGCAACTGTTCACACCAGAACAGCTGCGTCACGTAACTGCTTGCGAGAACAGCTGCGTCACGCAAATGTTCACAAGAGAACAGCTGCGCACGCAACTCACTCCTGTGTGAAGCTACTGTCGATGCACAGACAGCATATAAATCGCACAAAATCATTCACAAAAACACACAGGGCAACACCAAAAGCAAGAAATTCAAGTGTAAATTGCTTACCTCAGACTGGAAACCGCGTATTGCGTCGGTATCGTGTTGTGAATACCCAAATTTTGAGGCTCAAAGAGCCAGTTTTCCCGGACTACAACAGTCCGGCCGGGCCGTAGGCCATTCGGAAAGTTCACCGGAAGTATGCCAATATGGTACTTGAAACGTCCGGAAAATTACGAGGATCACGGAACTGGTCCCGGACTATTTTTTGGAGGTCCGAAACTCCCGAAAAAGCCTTCGGAATGAGAAAGTAGCAAACCTACCGGCCCCGGTGGCTCGGGTCGCCGGACCTGGCGGTTGAGGCCGCCAGCCCACGGCGGCTCCGGCCGTCGGACCATGGCGGCCCAGGCCGCCGGACACGGCGGACCAGGCCGCCGAAACAGTCCGATTTTGCCTATAAATATTGGCCTCGGTCCGACCTTTCAACTCACTCAGTCTGTGTTGACAGACGCTCCTTGCGATTCTTTACTGCTTTTCTGCATTTTTTTTAGTTAGCTTTATTGCTTTCTTGCTTTGTTATTTGGTCACTAAAATTGAATTAATTAATATTCCCTTAACGAGGAGCTTAACTTGGAGCTAAGAAGTGGCCGTCGATTAAATCAGGTACATAAACTAAACTTTGCCTATTTAATTTTAGCACTTCATGCATGCTTCTCTTCTACTCCTAATTCTACAACTGCATAAATGCATTCATATCATCAATATGGCAAATAAGTTGCCTCAATTAAAATACAATTAAGCTTAAGTGCCCGGTTAATTAATAATCGTGGTATTAAAGCCTAAAATCCGACAATATTGGCTAAATAACCTAGTTAATTAATAACTACGGTTTAATCGCCTTTATTTCAAACAATTCGGCTTAAGTCCAATTAATCAATAATTATGACTAAAAGGCCTTAATTCAAACACGTTTTCTTGGCAATAAATTGCCTACATTGCAATTCAATTGATCTCTTTTGGCAAACAAATTGCTTATAAGTGAGATTAATCTTTTTTTAGTGACAAATTGCTTAAAACAAAGTCTTGGCAAAATGCCTTTAATTAATCAATCTTTTGGCTAAAAGCCTTAAATCAGTCATTTTGGCGATAATCGCCCAATCAAACATTTTTGGCAAACTAATTGCCTAAATCAACTCATTTTGGCTAAAAGCCTTCAAATAATCAAATTTTGGCGACAATCTCCTAAATCACATCAACTTTTGGCAACAATGGCCTAAATCATTCTTTTTTGGCTAAATTGCCTTAAATCAACACTTTTGGCAACAAATGCCTAAATCAAATCAATCAATTCTTTGGCAAAATGCCTAAACAAAATGCACAAAGCATACACACACCCATGCATTAAGCATACCCATTCAAAGCCCTTTTAAAAAGGCCTATCGAACTATGTTGACTTTGATCTTCCATTCAAACGGAAGTACGTAGGCACGTTTGGGATTTAACCCCGAGCGACAAGTCAAAATCACATAAACACTTTAATTAGTCCAATTGTTTCGTTCACCCTGCAAAGCATCTCATTCATTTGTTAGTTCATCAGCATGACATAGTCTCGGGATCCACCTCGGGTTTGCAAACCATGCCTTAAACATTGGGGTAATTAGCCTAGACTTAGGTTAATTAAAATTGGAGTCACTTAGGGTTTTTTCCTAGTTTACCCTAAAATAATTAAACAAGGTGGCGACTCACACATTCACATGCATTTCTGCCCTTAGTCACATGCATTTTTCATGTATGTTTTCGGGGGAGGGGTTCACAATTTGGCGACTTCGCTGGGGAGAACATGTAATCATTTTGCATGAAGAGGACTACAATTGTTGTGTAAACTAACCTGCCCTTCTTTAGGGCATTATTTTACTATGCGTTGTTTTGCAGGGTACCCTAACATTGAATCAAGTATTCTTTCTTTAAGAATATGAGATAAGGAGAATTTGGACTTAATTGTACAATTTAATTAAATCATTTTAATTTGTTAATTTATTTGCACGATTGAGAATCCTTTTCTCCATTGCATAAAAAATGAATTTCAAATGAATTTCTTCTCTCTCTGTTCAAACTTCTGAGTCTGGATAGCAAGTAGCACTGATCGGTAGGTCTCTTTGATTATGTCGACGGACAGCCAAAGAGTCCTCCCTGTTACCGCAAACCATCCCTAATCCTTTTGGGGGTAGCCCATGAGTATGCGTACTGTTGGACCCATGCGAAACTCTTTGTTTCACATGTGGTTAGGTATATCCATACTCAAGGTTCAAGGGTCCCTTAATAAGCCAATTCTCTATTTGTGTCATAGCCTATAAAACCTATCCTTTAGGACTGTATGCACCCAATGATACAAATCATATCATAAATAGATTATGACGTGATGTTGTGCGCATTCATGACATATCATCACATTAAAAAGAACACAGGATATTCTTTTTGGTCATGCACAGTTGGACAAAGAGTCAATCTACCTCACATCAGATACCCTGATACACAAATACTACCCACCGTACCCTAATCGAATTGCCCTTATACTTACAGGTACCCCCTGTTCAAGTGCCAGCATCAGTACCAGTCACGCCTACAGTACTATCACCGACCTCACTAGCTTCACCAGCTTCACCAGCTACACCAGTTTAACCTATAACTCCTACAACCCTACCTACATCAATGGCATCACTCACTGACATCCAAAATCTCATTGAACAATTGGAGGCCAGGATGGAGGCCAGAATGAATGAGGCATTGGCTGCCCAAAGGACTGCCCTGATAGCTGAATTGGGTAATGGCAATGGTAATGGAAATGGGGCTTCAGCTGGGGGAAGTGGGCCTGCTACCTCCAATCAGGGACCTGCTGCTGAACCAACAAACCCTACCCTTAACCTGGATGACATGCCCTCCAGAACTGCTTTTGAGCTGGAAGCTCAGAAAATTAGGGAAAAATTGGAATTGTTGGAAAGGTCAGTTACCGCCCTCAAGACACACAAGGAAGTGGTGGACATGGACTCCTTGTCCTTGTTCCTCGAGGCGAGACTACCAACCAAGTTCAAAATGCCCAACATAGACAAGTTTGATGGAACCACTTGTCCCAAAATGCACTTGAAAATGTATGTGGGTGCACTAAACTCGTTCGGACTGAACAGCGAGCTCCTTGCTCAGTTGTTCCAACAATCACTCACCGGTGCTGCTTTAAGGTGGTTTGTTAGCCTAGATCGGTCTAAAATGAAGACCTGGGAGGACATCTGTAATGCATTTAATTCACAATATCACTATAATATGGAGGTGGATGTCACTCGGAGAGAGCTGGAAACCACCAAACAAAAGAACAATGAACCTTTTTCCTCGTTCCTTATGAGGTGGAGGGCCAAGGCCGCCCAAATGATCAACCGGCCTTCTAAGCAAGAACAGGTAGACATAATCATCAAGAATTTACTGCCTGTCTACCAGCAACAATTGCAGACTCAGTACCTACCTACCTTCCAGTCGCTCATTGCTACTGCAACCAAGGTAGAGGATTTAATCCAAATGGGGCAACTGAAAGAAGACTCAGGGACCTCAAAATACAAGAAACCTAGCCAAACTGGCAAAGTCCACGAAGTGGCAAGCATCACCCCCACGAATCCCTTATGTGTGGGAAATATGAGAAATGGCAGTCAGTCAAGAAGAACCTATACTGATCTCGGGATGCCAATCCTTTTAGTGTTCCGAGAGGCTGTCAAAGCCAACTACATCAAGCCTTTGGAAGCAAGGCCACCTCCCAACCCACTACCAAGGAACTACAGAGCAGATGAATACTATGAGTACCATCAGGGTCATGGGCACAAAACTGAAGTGTGCTGGACGCATAAGAACCGCATCGAAGACCTGGTGGACAACGGTTCCATTATTCCAAGAAGTAAGCCAAACATTAGCACTAATCCCTTACCAAACCACGGGGTAAACGCTATTATTTCCGACCAGGAATTGATCGATCCTTTCGAGCTATTCCTAGAAATGAATGACATCTGTGTCCTGGATCTGAATGACCTAACTGAAGAGGTCGATGCTATAACCCGGAACGGGAGACAGTATGAACCATTGGTCTTGGATAAAGTCCAAAATAAACCTTACCAGAGGGCAGAGGAGCCTAAGGAAGACCCGGTACTTTCACAATTAAAAAAGACACAGGCTAGGGTATCAATTTGGGAACTCTTGGCATCATCCTTTCCTCATCGCCAAGCTCTTTGCAAGGCTTTGAGTCAACTGCAAACATCGGTGGAGGTTAGCCCTAAAGTGCTGGTGTCCACCCTCACCCAATCATCAAAGATGCAAAGCATCGGGTTTTCTGATGACGACTTACCCAAGGAGGGAGGCAGTCACAATAATGCCCTTTACGTCACAGTTCAAACCAGAGAAAAGACTATGCCCATGGTTCTCATTGATAATGGGTCAGCACTGAACGTCTGCCCACTGAGGGTGGCCAGCTATCTAGGGTTGGAAGAAACAGATTTCATTCCATCAGACCAGATAGTCAAAGCCTACAACAGCACCCGGAGGGAAGTGTTGGGGGTTGCTACGTTAAAATTGGCAATTAGGCCAGCTATAATAGAGGTGCCGTTCCAGGTCATTGATGTGCCTACTAGCTTCAACCTACTTCTGGGTCGACCATGGATACATCATGCTAAGGCAGTGCCCTCTTCCCTACACCAGAAGGTCAAATTTCCTTATGAGAATAAGATTATCACTATCCAGGGGGATGACTATAGTCAGCTCAAGAAGCCAAAGGGCCAGCCTCTCTTTGAGGTCAACCCTGAAACTGCCAATTTACCCCTCTCGGGATTTCAATATGACACTGTGCAGTTTATAGAAGGAAAGACTGCAAGCTCTCGAATTCTCTTTGATTTCGAGACGGTGCAAATAAACTGCATAGTGCCTTTAATGCTGAAGATGTCATATCTGCCAGGAATGATTATGGCAAGGTCCGGGAAGACATATCCTGCAATGCAAGCTTGGGAATGTCCGGTGAATGAAGGGACCTATGGACTGGGTTACGAGCCCACTGACGAAGACCGTGCTGAGAGAACTAGAACGGGAAGGAAGGAGAGTATACAGATGCGGCCTTACCTCTTGACTTTGAATGGTTACTTCTGCAAACCGGGAGAAACGATTCCTTATCGTGGCTTCCAAGAACCATTCCGCTGCCCGACTGCTAAGAAGATGCTGCCTGGGTTAGAAATATTTTCTGATGTCTGGGGTAATAAGCCCGAAACAGTAACTGAACTGGAAGCAGAAGACTTCATGCAACCCAGTCTCTTTGACGAGGTTGCAGTCATTACAGGGAGTGATGGGAATCAAGACCTGTTGAGCCTGATCAAGCCGTACGAAGGGCCTCTCACCAACTGGTACGCCGAGGAGGAGCGCACTGCTGATAAACCCCCTCCCGAGTCAAACCTAGTACCAAAGTCTATAATCGAGTCCTATACTGAGTCTGAGTCTGACCTTGAGTCTGAAACCGAGTCAGAGTCCAGTTCCAGTTCTGAGTCGTCTGTGTCGGATCTAGAAGATCCAGATTTCAAATCTGATGTAATTTTTGAGGACGATTCCAGCATAATCAATAAAGGCTTGCAAATTCTTGACTACTCTGCATGTCTATCTTTCCAAGCATTTCCAAGCAAAAATAATCAAATAAATGAAATAAAAAATGAAAAGGAAAAAATAATAATTGGCAAAGAAGAAAATGAACATACATACATTGCATCTGACTGTGTGAACAGGGAACAGGTCAGCGAATGTTTGAAGAAGTTTGTCGATTGCTTCATGTGGAAGGCAAGTGACATCACGGGAATTGACCCGGCAATAGTGGTGCACAAGATTCCAGTATATCCTGAGGCTAAGCCGGTAAAACAGAAGCTAAGAAGGCTAAAAACAGAATGGTCCTTGAAAATCAAGGAGGAAGTGGCCAAGCAACTGGAAAATAAGTTCATAGAACCCATCGCCTACTCGACGTGGCTAGCAAACATAGCGTCGGTTCCTAAGAAAGATGGAAAAGTCAGAATGTGTGTGGATTACCGAGATTTGAATAAAGCATGTCTGAAGGACGACTTCCCCCTGCCATATATTGACTTGCTGGTAGACCGAATGGCTGGACACGAGATGGTCTCCTTGACTGATCTCGCTGTCGAGTACAATCAAATAATGATGCATTTGCCGGACAAGGAGAAAACGGCATTCATCACGGAATGGGGAACCTACTACTACAGGGTTATGCCTTTTGGGCTCAAAAATGCCGGGGCAACCTATCAAAGAATGGCAACGACCATCTTCCATGACATGATTCATAAAGAAGTTGAGGTGTACGTGGACGATATGGTTGTCAAATCAAAAACAGCCGAAGAACATACAACAGCACTTGAGAAGTTCTTCCTTAGACTTCGAAAGTACAATTTAAAGCTCAACCCGGCAAAATGTCTGTTTGGAGCTACATCCAGAGTATTTCTGGGGCATATGGTCAGTCGGAAGGGCATAGAGATTGACCCTTCAAAAGCCAAAGCCATTCTAGAAATGCCAGCACCTAAGACAGAAAAAGAAGTTCGAGGTTTCCTGGGGAGGCTACAGTACATCAGCCGGTTCATTAATCAATTGGCCGATACTTGTGGTCTGATTTTCAAATTACTCAGGAAAGGAGTAGCCGTCAAATGGAATGAGGATTGTCAGAAAGCTTTCCACCAAGTCAAGCAATATCTGTTATCCCCGCCAATTTTACAGCCACTAAGGCTAGGAAAGCCTTTGTTATTGTACCTATCAATGACGGAAGAAGAGATGGGTGCAATGCTAGCTCAACAAGCAGAAGATACAAGGATAGAAAATGTCGTGTATTACCTCAACAAAAGAATGCTGGAATATGAGTTAAAATACAATAAGATAGAGAAGTTGTGTTTGGCTCTAGTCTGGGCCTGTACAAAGCTGCAGCACTACCTTTAGTCTTAAACTACATACGTTATTTCTGAATCGAACCCCTTGAAATTCCTTATTGAGCTTGGAGAGTGAAGTCTGGGAAATGTACTTCGATGGAGCTTCAAACTACCATGGAAATGGGGTTGGAGTCGTATTCAAAACTCCTTGTGGAGAATACGTCCCAATCGCAGTCAAATTAGACTTTGACTGCACCAACAATGAAGCCGAGTATGAAGCTTGCATAAAGGGGTTAGAAGCAGCCCTGGAAAAAGAGATAAAAGTCCTTAGGGTTTTCGGAGATTCCAATCTGATAGTCTCTCAAGCTTTAAGGAAATGGAAAATTAAGGAAGAGCGTTTGGTTCCTTACCTACAACGTTTGGATGAATTGGCTCAGCAATTTGAGGATTTATTCTTCCATTACTTACCGCGAGCCAAAAATCAGTTTGCTGATGCTCTGGCTACCTTGGCCTCCATGGTTAATGTAGGGGGAGACCAAGTCATTCGGCCTCTGACAGTTCGGCTACAGAAACAGCCAGCACATGTCATGAATTTGGTGGATGACAAGCCTTGGTATTGGGATATACAAAACTATCTTCAAAATGAAGCCTACCCGGAAGGATCCACCAAGACTGATCAACGGACATTGAGACAGTTAGCATCCGGATATTTCCTTACCGGGGGAGTTCTGTATAAAAGGAGTTGGAATGGCCTGCACCTAAGGTGCGTAGACGAAGGGGAAGCTCAAACCATCATGGATTCCTTACACAATGGGGAGTCCGGTCCGCACATGCACGGGATAGCCTTGGCTCGAAAAATCATGAACCTAGGGTATTACTGGTCAACCATGAACGCAGATTGCGTGAGGCATGCGCAGAAGTGCCATGAGTGTCAAATTTTCGCTAAGCTCCAAAGACAGCCTCCGGTCAATTTGAATCCTATTGCTTCACCATGGCCTTTCGCAACTTGGGGCATAGATATGATCGGAAAAATCCACCCAAAGGCTTCCAATGGTCATCAATTCATCCTGGTTGCTGTTGACTATTTCACTAAGTGGATTAAGGCAGCCTCATATTCGGTCTTGAATGCGAAGAAGGCAGTACAGTTCGTCCGTACTAACATCCTTTGTCGGTACGGAATGCCATTCGAGATCATTACTGATAACGGGTCCCACTTTCAAAGTGAGTTCTCTGACCTGCTAAAGCAGAAGAAGATTCAGCATCACAAGTCTTCACCCTATCGGCCACAAACAAATGGAGCTGTAGAGGCTGCGAACAAGGCTATAAAAATCATTTTACAGAAGACAGCTAGAAAGCACAAGGCTTGGCATGAACAGTTACCAAACGCCTTATGGGGATGCAGGACTTCAATCAGAACACCTACTGGGGCAACCCCGTATTCTTTAGTATATGGTATGGAAGCGGCATTGCCTATTGAGCTGGAAGTTCAGTCGGCAAGGATTATCCGGGAAAGCCAGATCAGCGAAGCAGATTGGGCTAAGAACCATCATTTGCAACTCTTGGGTATGGACGAAAAGCGATTGCGAGCAATCCACCAAACTCAAGTTTACCAAAGAAGAATGGCACGACATTTTAATAAGAGGGTCAAAGACCAAAAATATTGTCCTGAAGGAAATTAGACAGCCAATCATGGACCCACGTGGGAAGTTTCGTCCTCATTGGGCTGGACCCTACGTGTTGAAGAAAATATTGTCCGGCGGAGCCGTCATCTTGACTGATTTGGATGGTTTGGAATTCACGAATCCATGTAATTTAGATCAGTTAAAAAGATACTATGTGTAATTATGCATTGCATGATGTAAGATGAACTACATTAGACCTGATTATCTTCGGAAAAAAGAAATTACATATCGGAGATATGTAGGCAGCCCTCATTGGGCGCGGTCTAAACATTAATAAAAAAAATCATTTCATAATTCATTTCTTCTTTGCCAAATAAAAAAAAAAGGAAAGAAAAGAAAAAAAAGTGAAAAAAAGAGAAAAACCCGCTAAGTCGAAAACCCGAAAGGGTGGCTTAGGCAAAAGTCGGGGCCCGCTAAGTCGAAAACCCAAAAGGGCGGCTTAGGCAAAAATGGGTGGCTCGCTAAGTTGAAAACCCGAAAGGGCAGCTTAGGCAAAAATTAGAACTTAAATAAATAAAGTTGGAAAATGCTTGGAAAGCCTAAAAGCCAAATGACATTCTCAATTTAAGCAGTAAAGTCAAACAATCTGGAGTCAAGCAGAAAGCAAAAGAGTCCAAGTGAAATAAACAAAGTCTAAGTCCAAGTCCAAAGCAAAAAAAAAAAACATACATCCCAAAAATCCAAAGTCCAAGTCCCAAATAAAAAATAAGGGAAAAACAATAAAAGTCCAAAAAGCCTATAAGAGTCTAGGTGTCCCGTCGCCTCCGTGGGGTAACATCCTCCAAGTCATCCCTAGCTGTCAAACTCTGTCCAACCTCGCCTGTCCGAGCAGCCAACACAATCTCCTCACTAGTCCCAACCTCATCATCAGCGTCAGTCTGAACCCAACCTTCGAGTGCACTCAGCAGTGCGGTCCTCCTTGGTCTCTCAATCGGCCAGACAGTGGCAATGAACCAGGCTCGATACTCAGGAGAAGTCTGAACACTGGCAGGATTAGGTAAAGGCCTAACCATATGATGATCTCTAACCCAAGCCCTAAGGACAGCTTGGGTAACACCCAGGGTAATGACTGAATCAGCTAAAATGTCATCCATAATCGGAACAGTCTGATCTATCCCCATCTGCCTCAAAACGCGCGAAGCGTAGTACCAAGTACAGTGTGTAAGGCCTAGAAGGTAAACCCGAGTATGGCGGAAGCTAACCTGGATAAAGCGGGTGATGTCATACCAGGCAATGAACCACAGTACCTCATTGGGACCCAACTCAATCAACCATGAAGTCCATGCATCAGTAGACGGATAGGTGATCAGGATCCTCCGCATACGATACTGAGTGGGATTGTAGGGCAAGAAAGTAGGGGCAGCAACCACTTGGAGGTGGTCCTTCAACCAAACCTGAGTAATGGATCCTTTTTATTACAAAAGAATGAACTAAAAGAAGAAAAGAATAAGGAAAAGGAAAGGGGAAATACCTGGAGAATAATTGGAGAGACTGTCCAGTCATCGAAGCCTAAAGCAGCTCTGTCCAGGCTCCTGATGGTCTCTGCCAGCACAATGCCGCCAATGCAACCCATATCCTCCATTTGCCGAACCATGGGGCAAAGGCGCAAATCCCCAAAGCCTAGGTCCTGGTTGAACAAGAAACCAGCCAATAAGCAGAAAACCAAGGCCCGCATTCTCAGCCTCATCCGGTCTGGGTCGTCTGAGCGAGCCTCTGAAAATTCGTCAATCAGGGGCAGCAGAATTGCTTTCTGGTCATCAACAATCATAGCCCTAGCTTGTGGTCGACTGAACTGAAACAGGTTTTCAAACGACCGAACATATCCAATTTTTACCTCATGCTTGACTAAAGGGGCATTGGGGTCGCACCCTATAATAGCACAAAACTCCTCAAAAAGAGGGCACATCTCTTCCATCATGGCCCCAAACCGGAAAACGTGGGCCTCCGGGTCCCAAAGTCTAAGACAGGCCCGTAAAAAATCCCAGTCAACTACTACCCCCCTAAGAGTAATGATAGGAGAAAGACTGTACCTCCCCAAGTTGATCTTTTCGACCTTGGATAGACTCCTAGTCCAGCTGTGCATGCTGTGGTTAAAAAAGGGATTCATGTTTTTTTTTCCTGAGAAGAAAAGAAGGAAGAAAAAGAGAAAAGAAAAAAAAATTGCTTTTCTGGCATAAATTTCGAGGATGAATGAATTCTGAAAAAAGACAGAAAAAATCAGTTTTTATAGAAAAAACGCGCTCGGAGGCGGCTGCGGTCCGCTGGCATCGGCGGCCCAGGCCGCCGATGCCAGCGGCCACCACAAAAAAAAAAAAACTTTTCCAGTACCATAAAAAAAAAGAAGAGTTTTTTTTTTCATTCCCATACTAAAAAGAAAAAAATATATATATTTTTTTTTCCATAAAATGGGCTGAAAGGAAATCCTATTTTCTTTCAAATTTGATAATCATGCATACATATGAAATTTTCAGTACTAACCAAGTGCAGGTACAGGCAAAGTTCAGTACAGAAATACAAAAAATGAAAACAGGAAAAATCTAGCAACTATCAGCGACGGGGCCTCCTCCTCCTCTGATCATCAAAAGCTATGTGAGTCCAGGCCGCAGTTAGTTCTTGCTGCATCCCGAGAACTGTGAATACCAATTTTGAGGCTCAAAGAGCCAGTTTTCCCGGACTGCAAACAGTCCGGCCGAGCCGGAAGCCATTCAGAAAGTTCACCGGAAGTATGCCAATATGGTACTTGAAACGTCCGGAAAATTACGAGGATCACGGAACTGGTCCCGGAATATTTTTTGGAGGTCCGGAACTTCCGGAAAAACCCTCGGAATATAAAATAGCAGAACCACCGGCCTCGGTGGCTCAGGCCGCCGGGTCACCGGCCCCGGCGGCCCAGTCACCGAAGCTCAGGCGGCCCGGCCGCCGATCTCCGGCGGCCCAGGCCGCCGAAACAGTCCGTTTCACCTATAAATACGGCCCCGGTGTGACCTTTCAACTCACTCAGTCTGTGTTGACGGACGCTCCTTCTCCCCTGCGCTTCTTGCGATTCTTTACTGCTTTTTTGCATTTTAGTTTAGCTTTAATTGCTTTCATGCTTTGTTAAGTGGTCATTAAAATCAAATTAATTAATATTCCCTTAACGAGGAGCTTAACCTGGAGTTAAGAAGCGGTCGACGATTAAATCAGGTACATGAACTAAACTCTGCCTATTTAATTTTAGCACTTCATGCATGCTTCTCTTCTACTCCTAATAACTCTACAACTGCATAAATGCATCCATGTTATCATTAGACAAACAAATTGCCTCAAGTAAATAAATTTAAGCTAAACGCCCGGTTAATCAATAATCGTGGTGTTAAGCTTAAATCCGACAATATTGGTTAAAAAAGCCTAGTTAATCAATAACTATGGTGAAATTGCCTTTATTTCGAACAAATTCGGCTTAAGTCCAATTAATCAATAATTGTGACTAAAAGGCCTTAATTCAAACACGTTTCTTTCTTGGCAATAAAATTGCCTACATTACAATTCGGTTAATCAATTTTTGGCAAACACATTGCCTATAAAATAGATTAACTACTTTCAGCGACAAATTGCTTAAATCAATTCTTTGGCAAAATGCCTTAAATTAATCAACTTGTTTGGCTAAAAGCCTTCGAATAATAAATTTTGGCGACAATCGCCTGAATAATCATCTTTCGGCAAACAGATTGCCTAAATCAACCTTTTTTTTTTGGCTAAAAGCCTTCAAATTAATCAATCTTTTGGCTAAAAGCCTTAAAATCAAGCATTTTGGCGACAATCGCCTAAATCACATCAATTTTTGGCAACAATTGCCTAAATTAATCTTTTTGGCTAAAAGCCATTAAAATCAACATTTTGGCATCAAATGCCTAAAAATCAATCAATTCTTTGGCAAAATGCCTAAACAAAATGCACAAAGCATACACACACTCATGCATAAAGCATCCCCATTCAAAGCCCTCTAAAAGAGGCCTATCGAACTACGTTGACTTTGATCTTCCATCCAAACGGAAGTACGTAGGCACGTTTGGGATTTAACCCCGAGCGGCAAGTCGAAATCACTTAAACATTTCATTGGTCCAATTACATTAATCACCCTGCAAAGCATTCATCCATAGGCTAGTTCATCAGCATGACATAGTCTCGGGATCCACCTCGGGTTCGTAGATCATGCCTTAAACATTGGGATAATTAATCTAATAATTAGGTTAATTAAAATTGGAGTCAACTTAGGGTTTTTCCTAGTTTACCCAAAAATAATTAAACAAGGTGGCGACTCATACATTCACGTGCATTTCTACCCTTAGTCACATGCATTCTTATGCTATGCCTGATATTTGGGGTAGGGGTTCACAAGAACCAGCTCCATCATCTGATTGACCAACCCGACAGGAACCTGAAAATCATACAAAGGAAAATACTAGTCAATACCAAATCTCTTGTGAATCTTTTTTGTGAGAGATGTTTCAGTCTTTACCTCAGTAATATCCTCGGAAGGAAGAGACAGGCGATCCACACTCTCCATGGAGACCTCTCGAAGAGCTGGAGGACCGTCGGGAAGATAGTAGGGAATGCTGTACGGAAGGCGTAGATTGCCCAGGTCTGGGTGAAGCGTCCCAGTAGCCTCCGAAATAGCCCGGGGAGCCCTGTAAGGACCAGCCGAGCGGCTAGGCCCGGCCCGAGATGGACCCTCAACCGGAGTGGAAGAAGTGGGATCAGTCATAGGCCTCCTCCTTGTAGTCCTAGTCGAGGGGCCCGAAGCCCAAGAAGAACGGGTGCCAAGCGGCTGGGAAGGAGCTGACCTCTGAAAATCATCTAACCGAGATCCAATGGGCTGGATCAAAGAGATCCTGTAGAACTCATCATAATCTCCTCCCATGATGAACTCCACATGTGGAATACCCTCAGTATGAGCAGCGGTGAGTGTCATCTGCTTACCCGCTCGCATATCCTCGGGAGGGGAATAAGGGATAGAACGGCAGCCTCTTATCTGAATATCCACTCTCTCGCCCAAATAATATGGCCGCAGGACGGGGTGCGACAGGACCACCCTCCGCCGAGACAAGGCATCTGACCGCTGGAAATCGGGATCAGCCTGAATCCAGCTCTGTAGACGGGCAGTCAACGGCCCTATTTCGGCCTATAAAAATGCAAATATGTTAATAAATCCTTTTTATTTAACATATCTAAGAATCACTAAGCACATACCTGCTCCAGAGTGCAAGTATCAAAAAAGGCTCTCAGCTCCTTCAGTGATTTCTTGCGCCGAACGGTATGAAGGTTTGTTCGGTACCATCTCCAAGCCGAAGGCACCAGCCCTAATCCAAGATCAGTATGAAGTAGCTCTGGGCGAGTGTAAGGAAAGTACTCAAATGCCCAAGTCTGCAAAACAGAAAAGAATCAATGAAAAAGAAAAATCAAGACGAACAGAAAAACACGGAAAGGAAGAATGTTCTTTACATTACCTCCTAGAAGTAGTAGGTCCCACTGAGTTTGCAATGGCCCCGTCTCAGATCACACATGTTGTCATACATGCGGCTTAGAATAGCACCGGCCCAGTCATACTCCTCCAAATGGGCCAGATTTTCCAAACTCCTCAAGATAGAAGGATTAAACTTCTCTTTCCTGTTGGACCAGAAGGTCGAAGCAAACAGCAGCAACAAAGTGAATCTAGCCACCTGAGTAGCCGTCAGCTCTCCCCACCTGTATCTAGCATAGATGTCAGGGGCCTGGAGGGATAACCAGCGCCTGGAAACGCTCAAAGCGGGAGTAGTAGAGCCTGGCTCGACAACCCGAGGCAGGTCTATCCCGATCAGCTCCACTACCCGGTCAGGGGAGATGTCTGTCCTCCAGTCATCATATAGCTCGATCGGCTGAATGCCAAAAGGGATCCTGGAGATCACAGAAAAGTCTGCAGGGGTCATTGTCAACTCGCCCCAAGAAAAGTTGAAAGTATTGGTGGTGTCCCACCATCTCTCGGCCAAGGCACACAATAACTCCTTGTGGCTGCTCAGGCCGCCGGACCCAGCGGCTCCGGCCGCCGGAACATGGCGGCCCGGGCCGGCCCACGGCGGCCAGGCCACCGGACATGGCGGCCCCGGGTCCGCCCGGCCGCCGGAATAGTCCAATGTTGCCTATAAATATTGGCCCCGGTCCGACCTTTCAACTCACTTAGTCTGTGTTGACGGACGCTCCTTCTCCCCTACGCTCCATGCGATTCTTTACTGCTTTTCTGCATTTTTTTTAGTTAGCTTTATTGCTTTCTTGCTTTCTTATTTGGTCACTAAAATTGAATTAATTAATATTCCCTTAACGAGGAGCTTAACCTGGAGCTAAGAAGTGGCCGTCGATTAAATCAGGTACATAAACTAAACTTTGCCTATTTAATTTTAGCACTTCATGCATGCTTCTCTTCTACTCCTAATTCTACAACTGCATAAATGCATTCATATCATCAATATGGCAAATAAGTTGCCTCAATTAAAATACAATTAAGCTTAAGTGCCCGGTTAATTAATAATCATGGTATTAAAGCCTAAAATCCGACAATATTGGCTAAATAACCTAGTTAATTAATAACTACGGTTTAATCGCCTTTGTTTCAAATAATTCGGCTTAAGTCCAATTAATCAATAATTGTGACTAAAAGGCCTTAATTCAAACACGTTTTCTTGGCAATAAATTGCCTACATTGCAATTCAATTGATCTCTTTTGGCAAACAAATTGCTTATAAGTGAGATTAATCTTTTTTTAGCGACAAATCGCTTAAAACAAAGTCTTGGCAAAATGCATTTAATTAATCAATCTTTTGGCTAAAAGCCTTAAATCAGTCATTTTGGTGATAATCGCCCAATCAAACATTTTTAGCAAACTAATTGCCTAAATCAACTGATTTTGGCTAAAAGCCTTCAAATAATCAAATTTTGGCGACAATCGCCTAAATCACATCAACTTTTGGCAACAATTGCCTAAATCATTCTTTTTTGGCTAAATTGCCTTAAATCAACACTTTTGTCAACAAATGCCTAAATCAAATCAATCAATTCTTTGGCAAAATGCCTAAACAAAATGCACAAAGCATACACACACCCATGCATTAAGCATACCCATTCAAAGCCCTTTTAAAAAGGCCTATCGAACTACGTTGACTTTGATCTTCCATTCAAACGGAAGTACGTAGGCACGTTTGGGATTTAACCCCGAGCGACAAGTCAAAATCACATAAACACTTTAATTGGTCCAATTGTTTCGTTCACCCTGCAAAGCATCTCATTCATTTGTTAGTTCATCAGCATGACATAGTCTCGGGATCCACCTCGGGTTTGCAAATCATGCCTTAAACATTGGGGTAATTAGTCTAGACTTAGGTTAATTAAAATTGGAGTCACTTAGGGTTTTTTCCTAGTTTACCCTAAAATAATTAAACAAGGTGGCGACTCATACATTCACGTGCATTTCTGCCCTTAGTCACATGCATTTTTCATGTATGTTTTCGGGGGAGGGGTTCACACGTGTCAAACCAGGAAGTCGGAGCCCGGTAGCTGAAGAAGCTGAAGAGGTCGTGTCCCCGGTGTCAGGGCATTACGGCTAACTAGAACCCGATCGCCCTCGAAAATCGGGATGTCCGGGATGACCCCTAGGGTGTCCATCTTGGGTGTATAAGCAAAAGCAGGGATCTCGGGAAGATGGGCCATATTAGCTAAGGTTCAGAGAATTTTGGAAAGTCTGAGAGTTTGAAAAGTGAGAATTGAAATGTTAAAAGCTTATTTATAATAAGAAGAAGAAATGAGCCCAGGCCCATCGATACTCATTTAAGCCCAAAATGGCTCATTTAAGCAATTTGGAGTTAGTGTGCGGTTCGTATACTTCAACAATTCTGTCTACTCACCGCACAGGGGGCAAAATCATCAAACTACCCAAATTACCCTCAGGTAAGTTTTCTTTCGAACACCGCATCAGGAAGGGTATACTTGAAAATTTAGGACTAAAAATTTTTTTTGCCTAAATTTTTGCTAAAATTTTAAACAAATTTTGCAATAAAAAAATAATAATAATATAAAATTTTCAAGGTTTACTTAAAAGATCATATTTTTGGTCCCGAGTCAGTATTCCGGACTGGGGGGCAAAAGTAAAATCTTTTGCCCGGGTGCAAAATTTCAAAGTTTATGATTATCAATGCATGGGGGCAAGTGATGCTCCAACATTTAACAAAGGCAAGATCTGTTTGTATACAGAAATTGTTCTTTCCTTTTGAAAATATTTTCAGGTCAACCGGTGATGATTTCACAAAATCGTTTGGGGCCCACCGAGCAGTGATGGTGTATTACGAAGCTGTTTGGATCGTTTTCTCGATTAGTGATGGTGTATTGCGAAGCTGATCGAGTTAATCCTTTTCCTGATTAGTGATGGTGTATTGCGAAGCTGATCAGCGCAATCTCAATGACCAACCGGTGATGGTTTCTGTCACACCTTACCTTACTGTAAGATATGGCATGTCGCCCGTAATATACTTAATAAGCACTTAAGCCTTATAAATGCTTACTAAGTATACTACAAAGGACTTAATACTGTTGATTCATTCATTTATATCTTGTAGAAAAGTAGATTTAATTATTAAATGTAAAACTCCTTTTGGTTCTTTTATCGGTTATCAAGGAATGTCTTTTTTTTTATTATTTATTTGTAATTTACTAAACATATGAAACATAACTTCCATTAAGCTCAATATGATTTCTTAAACATCAATTATATTAGCAAAAACATAAAATGGTTCCATAACCCATAAGCCGATGGATGGTTTAATTACATATTGAAATCATTTTCAAACCTTAGATACATAATAGAAATTCATACAATCATAATTTACATGTATCTGCTCAAATATACATAGATGTTCTGTTAATGTTTAATACATCATACATATTCCAAAAGAGGTCAAATATACAATAGCTACATCAGTAGCATACTATCTACATCAAACAAAAACGATCTTCTCCTAGTTCTTTTTCCTTGCCTTTTCCTGCGATAGCACAAAAGCAACTATCGCTAAGCATTTTGCTTAGTGGTGTACTATTATAAAATAAACATAAATTTATCAAATCAAACTCTTTATATGAAATAATGAATCATAAATCATAAACCCACCATGCTAAAGGAAATAAGAAAAAAAAAACAATACCATTAAATCATAAATTCATAATGTAGTCTTTACAGCTTTAATAGAATCAAATTCCGAGGGCCATCAGTGTCTAATGTGCACATCTAGACCTGCTATCTACAACCTTAATCTATGATATGATTTCAACAGAAGAGGGAGCAATCTACAACCTCAACATGGAGGGAGAATTTCATATCAATCATATATCATCTAGTGATGATATCCATGTTCAATCGATCGTAATATCAACTTCAACAAATGAAGTGATATTCGGGGCAATAACCATGTCTATATCAGCTGTAAGACTTTTAAACCATTCCATTCATGTAATAATATTAAAATCACTGTGGGCAACATTTCATTTCGCAAACACTACTAAAATCATTCAGTCACGGCCACCCCTCATACTACAGTTATCAATTGGCCAACATTCTCCTCTTTCAAGGTATAAGAAGTATAAAATTCATTTACATATGTTATTAGGTAGTATGCTTTCAAAATAAGCTTTGTTCTTTAAAAACTTATGAAATCATTAATTATGATTCATAAAGTAAATCCATTGAAAATATTTTGCAAAATCAATATCATTTTGTTTAAATAAAAGTAGGAAAGGCATAGTACACTAACCTGAGCTAGAAGGCTCCCCTAGCCTTTTTCCTCTAGCAACTGCCCTCTCCTCAACTCCCTTTCTCTCAGAAGCTATAGCATGAGATTAATACTCATATTAACTTCATACTACACAATATACACACATGCGCTTCTATAGGGATGCAAATTAAGCATTAGAATGTTGTGTCATGCTTTATCTTTCATTTTCACTATGCTTGTCCAAGTGTCATATGACCTTAGTTTAAGCATGAAACACTTCATATCCAACACTTAACCACATCCTAGACACATACTACTCATAATTAAAACAATAGAAGTCAATGGCATGCTAAATTCATTCAATGTTTATGAAATGCAGAATTTCAGCATATGAGCAGCTTGTATTCCGTTGGCTATATCTCAATTTCCTCATTTTCATTTGCCCTGAAATTTTTACAGCATGTTCCCAACATCTTAGAGTACTTCCCTGTAAAATTTCATAATTTTTAAAGCTCATTTGCATTTTCAAATGACATAATTATGGAATCTGAATTTCAGTTTTTGTCATGCTGAGCAGCCTGCATTGATTTAATTATAACTCCATTTCCTTTTATCCAATGGCCTTTCCCTTTTAAAAAGACCTACCCAACATCTCAGCCTATCTCCATACAAAATTTCATGAATTTTGGAGTTCATTTGCTTAGTCAAACAGGTCAATTACAGAAGCTGAAGTTCAGACAGCCCAACTGTAACAGGTCCAACAATGATATGTTTACTTAAGCATTCTCAACTCACTTCCAGCACAAATTCATGCAATTCAACCCTTCTATTACTTACATAACATCATAATATAAGATATATCAGAATCCCTAGGTCATGGCATATCAAATACAAACTCAAAATCATCCATCTTGGTGAATTATGCAAATTAGACTTTGAATTCATGCATAACTAGTTTCAATCTTCTTAAATCACCTTAAACTCAATTCTAATCACTTCATCTTCACCAAATCAGAATGAACAAGCAAGCACCTCACTTCAAAGTTCATGGAATTCAAAAATTAATCCATAGAAAAGAAGGAGGAAGTGAAGATAACTAACCTTTTCTTAAGAATTACTTGAAAATTCCTTGATTTTCACCTCCTTTTTGCTTGATTTGTAATCAAAACTCTCCTCCTCTCTTCTTGACCAACGTGGGCTGTAAAAATGGGTGGAAAATGGCATGGTTATCTCCACCTCTTCATAATAATATATACTAAACATTATTAAAAATTTCTTCCATGTCCTTTAAATGAAAATTGCACTATAATCCTCCCTTTTGTTTTCCCTTCATCATTTGGCACTCTAATCTTTTTAATCACTTCACTTTACTAGGTATCAACCAAGTGTATTTAATATTCTAAACCCCACTTAAGCAAGGTCATACTGAACTTACCATTTTTCGGGCTTTTCGGGTAAACTCGTGCTTTACCAAGAAGTCATTCCTCTTTAACTCATTTTTAATTTCCTTTAATCAATTTAATTGATTTGTAATCACATTAATTACTATTTAATTAATATACACATCCTCAATATATAGTGTTTCCCATTATTCTAAGTTTTCCTTTCATTCGGACAATCGAATTCATCAAAAAAAGCTAGAATAGCAGGAACTACAAAGTTGAGGATATTACAGTTTCTCGAAGCCGTTTGGTCCCACCAAGCAGTGATGGTGTATTACGAAGCTGTTTGGATTCTTTTCCTGGTTAATGATGGTGGATTACGAAGTTGATCAGGGCAATCAAATCAAAATCCTTTAAGCCAATCAGACCGAGCCTTGAAGGTATTTTCAAAACCAATTAGACCAAGTTTTGGAGGTCAGTACTGATCCGACTGGAGCCAACAAAGCCGATCAAACTGAGCTTTGAACGTGACCAGATGATCAAGATAACCCTTTCATTCAATCCAAGGTTGAAGGCGCGTCAATGGGCCACTTTAACATAATCGTCTATACAATTAATGATAAAGTGGGGGGCAAACTGTTGACGCGTGTCTTTATGCCCCCACCTAACCCAATGATGATACGAGGACACAGAATGAAGGGTCACGGCTATCCGAAAGTCTTTTAACCCAAGGAATTAATTTAGACCAATTTAAATGTGTTTGGATTGCATAACAGCTGCGTCACGCAGCTTTTAGGTGCGTGACGGCACTGTAGGCTGCGTCACGCAGCTATAATCTAGATGACGTCACCGTTAATGCCGACATAACGGTTTTTCATTCTGTTTGAGTACGTGGCAACGGTCCAGAAAGTAAGCTGCGTCACGCAGCTATCGGGTCCATCACGCAGCCCTCAGTTGCGTGACGCAGCTATCCCCTGTTGCCCTACCTTTATAAATACATCGTTTTATCTCTTATTCGGGACAGGATTTTTAGGGCGTAAAAACACACACTTGCGGCTAGGTTATTCTGCAGAAACTCTTCTGAGTTCTCTTGAAGAAAAACAGCCAATAAACATCAATTAAGTTAAAACGAAAATCATAAAAAGAAGAGAAATTAAGAGAGAAAAGAGTGAGTGTTAAATCCTTGTGAAAAAAGCTCCTGGAACCGCTTAACCTTCACTCTTTAAGGTGTTCAAGTTGTTTACAATCCTCAGTCTGAGGGTTAGGTAATTCCCTCAAACCTTTCTTTATATTTTTAGTTATTTATTCATTGTTATTTATTTTATTGTTGCTTTAGTAGTTTAATCTTAGTTAAACGGTATTCTGTCCACTCTTGGTTGTTTTTAGATTTTGTTAGAGCACGTTTAAATAAAAAAAAGACGTAAAAAGTTGTTAAAAAAAAAAAAACACGGACTAGAGTAGTTGCGTTACACAGCCATTAGATCCGTCACGGACCTGGCAGTTGCGTGACGGAACTGTTCATGTCCAAAATATTGTTTTTTTACCCAGATCAGTTGCGTCACGCAGCTGCTAGATCCGTAACGGATCTGGAGGCTGCATGACGGAACTGTTCATATGGATGATTTCATTGTTAATTTAATATTATACTTTTAATTGTGGATTTAAAATATACGTTTGACGGATCTGGAATTTTAAGAACAGTTAGGTCACGCGACTTCTAGTTTCGTCACGCAACTGTTCTTCCAAAGATAGCTGCGTGACGCGACTGTTCTAGGGGTCCAAAAACGATTTTTGTCCTTTTTTAAAAAAATAATAGTTTTTGTATAAAAAATAAAATTTAATTCTTTTAATAAATCCGAAGACAACCAATTGTGGGTAGATTGCAATTTAATTAAGCTTTAAATATTAAAATGTAATTATGCATGATTTCGGGTTTTAGGGTTTTCAGGTTTAATTTCGAATTGGGTAGAATGTATTTTTAGGTTTGGTTTGTGGCCTGCCTTTAACCATAGGCAAGAGCGGGTCTTTTATTTATTTTGGTTTAACTGCTTTAGTTTGGATGGTGTGGATGATTAAATGATTATGGATGCGATGATTGAATTTAATTGAATTTAAATGGGACGATTAATCGATTTTCCACATAGGAACTCGGTTTGATTTATTCGGGTTGGGTTTAAGTAAATAAATAATTTGGCTTTTCTAACTAAAATAAATTAGAAATTGTAGGTTAAAAGAGGCCGGTTTTTCCAGGCGTCGGCTTCCAACGGGCCGATGTACCCAATTCCCTTACCCAAAATCACCTTGATGCGCCTGACCAGTTTTCTAAATAGTTTGGCCTTTAAATAAAATTGGGTTTAAATGGAGTCTTTTTTATAAAATAAAATTGGAAACGGTCCCATTGCCAAAAAAATGGGTGGCGACTCAAAAATGTTTTATAAGACCGATTTATCGGCATCGTATCCAAAAAATGTTTTGTCACCGCTTGCTCAAACTAAAGATCACTTTTTCCAACCGAAACACAAAAAAGTGAACGTTTTTCGGGTCGCTCGGGGCCGGTGCGAAAACAGGCCTCTACCAATCCCTCTTCCTCTGTTATTTCTACCTCCTCTTGCCCACATAGGCTCTCTATGCCATTCATCATCCTTTTCTTCATACTCTTCATGCCAAGGTTGTCTAGAGTGCTCTTTGGAAGTGGTTGCACCCCTCCTTGTGGCATTAGGGTCATGTCTTTCTGTCTTTGTTCTTGAAGTTCTAGTCTGTCATTAAAGCTCTCCATAAGCCTAGTGATTCACCCTATCTCTCTAGAGAAAGCAACTAGAAAGGCTTGTAGTTTTGGGTCCTCAACCTTGAGAGGGCTGTCATTCTTACCTCTAGATGAATCAAACATCCTGAAATAAAATAGCAAACACAAGTCTAAAGGAAATGGTTAGTTTATCACTCCCTCTCGTGTTTCTCTCTTTATTTGGCTTTTCTCTATATATGGGTTTCACTCCAGCCTTTTACCACTCTTTCCACTTGAATAATTGCACTTCAGAATCCCAAAGTTGCTACAAAAGTCAAGAGAAAGTTAGGAAAGCAAAGAATATAATCAACGAATGCACAAAATCTAACAAGAAATCACAACGTTTTGAATGGCAATACAAGAATAAGAAAGGTGTATTGCTAGAATTTAATAAACTAAAGTGTAGGAACAAGCAAATAACATTTTAGCAATGATAAGAGGCAAAGCACGGGCGTGCTGGAACGGCACGGGTAGGTTTTGGACTTCCAGAAGCGTGCACGGGCGTGCTTAGACTTCCAGAGGCTAGCACGGGCTAATTATAGAGGTAGCACAGGCGTGCTTCTCCAGCCTGTAGAATCGCCTGGAATTCTAGAGGCGAGCACGGGTGTGCTTCTCCCTGAATGTGCAAAATCCAAAATTTCCTAACTACTACAGCTCTAATTGTTCCACACAAACAAATAGCAAGATACAAGAATCAACAACTAGACAATTCTGGACAAGATGAATGAAGTTAATTCATTACAATGCAAAATTAACTATGGACCTAATAAATCTAATTATCAAAGCTAGTATTCAAGAAAATTTCCCAAGAGCAGAATGTAACTATAGCAATGCTAGAATATCAATTCACTTCAGTGCACAATTTTGGGTTGTCACAAATCAATTCGCAAGTGCTTAATATAAGCATATAGTTGACTTGCATATAGTTCTCAAGTAAGAAACGAATGACAAAATTTTTTTTTTTTTCAATGCGAATTTGCAGCTAAATTCTCACAAAAACTCCTTTTTCTTTTCCTTTTTTTTTTTTTAAGTCCCTAACCCTAGGATAGATTGAAATCCACAACCACAGTGCTCTGATACTAGATAATACGACCCTAGCTAATTAACAAGTACTCTTGCAAATCAACAAGGAAAATCTAGCGGAAAGTATGCAATCATGGAAGTACTTGTCAATCCCTTTAACCCCCAAGTACTCTTGAAGAGAGAAAAACAAGGAATTCAGAACAAGAATCAGAAACTTACCTTCAAGTACTCTTGAAAACAACTCTGAAATTCTTGGCGCAATTAATCTTGTAGAACTCACAGTCTTCATTACTAAGGATAATTTGGTTCTATTCATACAACGATGAAGAACGCGGTCTGTTCTTGAAGAACAAAGAAACAAACGTTTGTTTTTGATTAATTTGATGTTGGCTGCCGTGCAGCCCTTACAAAGTAATATAAATACCTAAGCTAAACCTAATTTAGCTATTAACTTAAGCTAGTCCAGGCCTAAACCTAATGTGGCCCAAATGGGCTTAATTAAATACAAGCCCAAGCTAACTAATTAAAACAAGTCTGACTTTAAACATTAACTAATCTCGGGCTGGCCCAACTCTGGAAAATTAAACCCAATCAGCCTTACACTAATTAATTAAGTCCACTAATAGAATTTAAACAAAAACAGGACAAATGGGCCAGAGGCCCTAGACAGCCCATACTTAAGCTCATAATAAAATAACATCCTCCTAAATTTGCCTAAGTATAGAACCATGTAGAATGCATCAACGGGCAGCCTCTTTGCACGCCTCAAGCACCATAACAAGCTTTGGTGCTTCTTCAAGTTCAATCTCACATCTTGTATAATTATGATCTTGAAGCTCCAAAGTGATTTGTTCTTGAGCAAATGCATTCAATGCTGCTCGTAGCTTGGTTGCACGAGCTCTTGTGATTGGCCCCGCGGGTAGAGCTAGAGGATCCTTCATCTTGCTCTCTTAATCCGTATCATTTATTATTATTCACTAAGTTGCAAAACTCTCTCTTTTTTTATTTAACTTGTCAAGAAGTAGAATCCATATCGATCCAACTAAAGCTCTACAATCTTCTTCGCAGTGCATTAAAAGTAAATTTCTAATTTCTGTGATTAACTAATTTATGTATTGTTATATGCAAGAACGTCACTATTTTTAACTATTATTGAACTCCACAGTTGTAGGATTTATGTATCTCTAATCTTTTATTAAAATAGGTATGCTAATCTATGAATGTCCTAATTATTTATCTAAGATACATATGAATCAGTAGCCCATATTACGAACGAGGTGTATTCCTAATAGGCCTGCTATGTTTTATTTGAGATATTTGAGATTGGGCTAGGATCATGTAATTACTTGATATATATATATATACACACACACACATATATGAATTAATATGGGCTTACTACTCCTAGGATTTTGCTTAGCGTGTATGGATTTTATAGTTTAGCTTACTACGGGCCTCGGGGGCTTTTAGCTTACCTGGGCCCTAGTGCCGGTCTGGCCCATGATTTCGGGTCGTGACAGTTTTAGATGTTGAAATCATATAAAAAGACTAAAATACCCTTTGGGCGACGTGAACCATTATGGGATTGCAATGGAGAGAAACTGGAAGTCTCATTTTCTCCCAAATGTAAACTTGACACTAAAAAAATACTCTTAATCACTAGTTTATATATTGAAGCATTTTTCCAAAAAATGGGATTTTTTTTCTTGATTCGAAGTGATTGGTGTGGAAACCACTGCAAGTTGGTGTTGAAACAAACACAAGAACCTTCGATTTTGAGGTAAATTGTCACGACCCGTTTCCATAGGTTGGATCAGCACTAGGATCTAGGTAAGCATAAGGCCACTGAGACCCGTAGTAAGCCTGAGAATTACTAAGTCCAAATTCTAGGTCCAATTAAGAATTCACCTGTTCGTATATCAATAGCATTTTAAAGGCCCATATATTTTATAATCATACATCTTATAAAGCCAAATCCATATTTCTTAATAAACTATACAAGCACCATGATGCATATAAATTCCAAGAGTAATAGTAAAATAAATACAAATATTATCTCCGGCCCGTAGCATGTAAATAATCAATAATCATAATCGGGCCCATTCATGGCACCATCAAACCACTTTATCATAACATATGGACTTGTTCATTCATAAGAACCAACAAAGATTTTAAGTTTATTACAAAAATATTCGAGTGGCTAACTGCCCCATTCATACCTAGTTAGTCCTAAGTAACTGCGAAAGTTGGATTACTTAATTTACAAACAGAATTTTGATACAAAATGAAGTTCAAAAGCAGTTAAAATTTACATTAAGGCTGTATTGATGAAGGGGAACAGAGCTATTCCTCAAAAGAGGACAAGGAGCTTCTTCTTGAAAAATTTAGATACAACTGGAATGAGTATAAAACTTAGTTAATAATAATACATAATACCAAACCCAGGCAATCAAAAGAAATGACCCTAGACTCTTCTAATTGAGCATTCATCAGTCATACAATGTCAATCATAGCACCCACAAATAATAGCAACTATAATGCACATCAAGTGGTCGTTAGTCAGTGAATCACCTTACCAAGACCACGCTCACCACCGAGCATGCTTTAATGTTAACAATATAATCCCATGGTCCTATAACTTTTGTAATCAAGGAGCCCACCCCTGTTCGAGCAAAACAAAGTCAAATATAAATATTTTTCATAAAACATTTTCCCATGATGAATATTATAATCCGGGGTACACAAAGGGGGCACCACTTCCACTGCTTACGGCCCACTGTCGGCATTCTCACCATGCCCGTGCTCTCAACCTAGGTGATTCACATCGTCCCAACTCCCACACAACAATCACGTATCATTATACCAAGTAAATTATTCACAACATCAATCAATGCACATCCATCTATTTATATAAGGTATATATATTTTTAATTACTTGAAAGTAAGTAAAAGCAAGATTTAAAAATAAATTATGCGTTCATGAATTTGGTAAAGCATTATATATTATTACTCACAGAGAGATCCCAAAATTCTAGCCTTGTTGAGCACTAGGAGCAGAGGAGGAAGAAGATCTGGCTCTATCACTAGCTAAAGAAATAAATAAGCTTAAAGCAATAATTATTTCTACTTATTTATATAATTTGGATTCCTATACTTAGAATATTATTCTAAAAATTCTGCAAAAAATTCAGAGGAGTTTCCCCTAAAAGTTTGACTTTTCTGCTAATAAAATATCTACAAATCTCATTAATATATAAAGCTCATCCATCGGGCAACATTCACATCAATGTAACCTGTTCACCGTTAATAATATTCATAAAAATCTCATCCTTAATATCAAACCGTACATTTTGATTTAAACAACGTCAATATCCAATATAATTTACATTTCCAACTTCAAATACATATACATCAAATACTTCAATGACCGTGGATTCTAAGCTAATAATTAAGTATAACTTGTTAACATACATATTTTATACTATAAAGCTTAATTTTATTTTCAAAAGGGATAAAACATTCAGCTTATATATAAACCTATCTAAATAATTTAAATCTTATTATTTTATTGTACCTACTTTGATAATTAATTAATATAATTTTGCTAAGATCACACAATCTATCTATAAGTCACATTTTTGCAATTTTTCGGCTTAAAAGCCAAATTTCCAAATTTGCATCGAATAATTGTTCGAAGTTCAAACAAGCTCAGATTGCAAAACTAATTATATATCTTTAATCTCCACGAGAAGAGGAACATTCTATCTCTTTGGAGTTTCGGTCACCGGAACCACCATTGACCATAGGCACCATCGCCGTACACGGTGGCTGAAGTGGCGACAGGCTCAGAATCAAGCAATCTCAACACCAAAATAATCCAAAATTCATGTAGAGTCTTAATTTCATATTAATTTCTACTAATTAAATCAATTCCTAAACTCCCAAATTTAATCATTTTAATCCGTCAGTTTTAAATCCTTCAAAACTTCTTTCAAAGATCAAATTAATTAAAGAAGAACTGAGCCTGCCGAAAAATAAAAATCAGCCGCGCGAAGTCGAGTTCACACCGCAAAGCGACAGGTCGAGCTAGTTAAGAGAGAACGAGAGAGAGAGAGAGAGAGAGAGAGAGAGAGAGAGAGAGACAATTGAGCTCCTTTTCCGTCACTGGTAATCCCTTTTCCGGCTCTGGCTGGAGTAGTTTTCTAGTGAAATGAAGAGAGTATGTGTTGTTGTCTTGAAAGTGAAAGGAGAGGAAAAGGTAATAAAGAGAGTAAAAGAAAAGAAAGAAGGGAATAATAAAGAAATGAAGAATCAGTAAAATGGGGAGGGTCACGTGGGTCTTCGGTAGTCTAGGTCCTTCTTTTTTTTATTATTATTATTTAAATAATTTTTCTTAGTTTTTATAAACTTCATTAGGAAGTTGATTTGGTTTTTCTAGAAAGGGGTTTGAGTTATTTGGGTTTCACTTGATTTGCTTGAATTAACCTGGTTAAAATGATTTGATTCAAAAGATATTATTTACGTAGCTTTTAAAATTAAATTTAATTTTATCAGTTTCAATAATAAAATTCTGGTTCATTTCATAAATAAGTTAAACTTTAACCCAGTTAAGTATTTGCTTTACATGATTGAAAACCCATTTATTTCTTTCACTGCAAAAACAAGAACCCCAAAAACCCTCAGCTGAAAATCCTTCATACACCAATCCAAATGATCCACGCCCCAAATGGTCTCAAATCGAAAAGCCTTGTGGTTAGGCCGAGGCACGCACCTACTTATTCTATAGTTAATGCGATTATAGAGAAGGAAGACAGGCCAAGTCCCAAAGTCCCAGGTGCGTGCACCCCCTGACTGTAGTTGCTGCTGTTGACAAGGAGGGAACACCTAGGTGTTGGGCATCAGCTCTGATACCACTTGTTGGGCCTTAAGTACCACTTACCTCACCTCTGATACCACTTGTTGGGCCTTAAGTACCACTTGCCTCACCTCTGATACCACTTGTTGGGCCCTTTCAACCAATTAAGAGAAAATTAACACAGCGGAAAATAAAAATGGGATACACAGAAATTTACATGGTTCACCCTCAACTGTTTAGGGCTACGTCCATGAGACAAACTCCGAATAATTCTTCCACTATTAAAAACAAATAGTAGGTACATAAAGAGAGTAATACAAAAATAGTGGCAATCAAAGTGTTTCCCAAAAACACCCTAAAATAATTTACTCACTATTTTTCTCTCCCCTAATTTTAGGAAACCCTTCCTAAAACTAGATAAGTCTCTCTACATTTTTTTTTTCTTCCTTTCTACTGTGTATTTTGTGAGCTGCATCTGCCTCTATTTATAGGCAGGTTAACGCGTAGGAACGTTAAGTGGGGACGTTAGCTATCATAGTCCCTGTAGCTAACCGACAATATTCGACTGTCATAAAATATTTGATATCGTTCTTGACAAATTCCGAGTTCATTCAAGAATTTCTTCATCCACAGTAACTCCTTGCACGCTTTAGTAATCTTGACTGCCACAACACGTCTCCCCCTGCAAATGTGATTGGATATCCTGAAAATCTATTTCACTGCAGTCCAATGTTCCTTTCAGGATTTGAAAGAAACTGACTCACTACTCCAACTGAGTGAGCAATATTTGGTCGTGTACAAACCATGGCATTCATCACGTTTCCAATTGCTAAAGCATACGGAATCTTTTCATTTCTTCCTTCTCTCCATCCGTAGAAGGGCACTATTTAGAACTCAATTTAAAGTGATTAGTAAGAGGACAACTAACCTCTTTAGCGTTTTCCATTCTAAACCTTTGAAGTACTTTCTCAATGTACTTCTCCTGTGACAACCATAATTTCTTGGCTCTTCGATCTTCATGCCAGGAATTTGCTTTGCTGGTCCCAAGTCTTTCATGGCAAAAGACTTAGTTAGCTGTTTCTTCAAGCTATTAATTCTGAACAACAGTCACCATATCAACCACATAGTGCAAAAACAATGTAATAATCATCAGAGAATTTCTTCATAGAAACATAGTGATCTGAAGTAGTCTTTCTGTAGACTTGCTTCCTCATAACAGACTCAAACTTCTTGTACCACTGTCTTAGTGTCTGCTTCAAGCCGTACGGGCTCTTCTTCAGTTTGCAAACACAATCCTCTTTTTCTACGAAACCCTCTAGCAGCTCCATGTATATTTCTTCTTCCAAATCTCCATTTAGGAAGGGAGTCTTTCCATCCATTTGCTCGATTTCCAGTTCAAAACTGGCAGCCATTCTGAGCACTGTTCGAATGGATGTCATTTTCACAACAGGTGAAAAGATCAAAATCAATACCCTTTCTTTGATTGAATCCTTTCACAATCAGTCTAGCTTTGAATCGTGGTTGGGAGTTGTGTTCTTCCTGCTTTATCCTGAACACCCACTCGTTCTTCAAAGCTTTCTTGCCTTTGGGCAACTTCACCAACTCAAATGTCTCATTCTCATGCAAGGACTTCATTTCATCTTGCATGGCTTGAATCCAGTTCCTCTTGTGTTCATTTTTCATAGCTTCTTCAAAGATTTCAGGTTCTCCTCCATCAGTCGTTAGTACATACTCATTGACTGGATATCTAGTAGATGGTTGTTTGAGAACCTTACGGTGCTGGTGGTTGAACATGAACACCATAATCTTCATCTGGTTCATTCTGATTAGGAACTTCTGAATTTTCTAACTCTGGCACTTGTTCTTGTGGAACATTTTCTTCATCTCCAATTTGTCTGCTTTCTATTGGAGGGACTCCCCTGTATGTCTGTTGAGTCTTCATCAAATCTATTGGCACTCTGCTTTAATATCTTCAATAGTTTGATCTTCAACAAATACAGCATCACGATTTCTTATAATCGTCTTCTGGATTGGGTCATAAAACTTATAGCCAAATTGGTCTTAGCCATAGCCAATGAATACACACCATCTAGTCTTGACATCAAGCTTTGACCGTTCATCCTTCGGGATATGCACGAAGGCTTTGCAACTAAACACTCGCAAATGATCATAGGAAACATCCTTTCCTAACCATACTCTCTCTAGAGTATCATACTGTAGAGGGAAACAAAGTGAACGGCGAACTACTGTGAGTAACGCTTCACCCTTAATTTTTAGACAACTTTGCATGTGAGAGTAAACATCTGACTCTCTCCATCAAAGTTCTGTTCATCCTCTTAGTCAAACTGTTCAGTTGCGGCGTCTTGGGAGGTGTCGTTTGATGTCGAATGCCATGCTCTTTGCAGAAAGCATCAAATGGCCCAGTGTATTCTCCACTATTGTCTATCCTGATTCACTTCAGCTTCTTGCTTGTCTGTCTCTCAATCAGGTTTAGAAGACTTTAACGTGTACACCCAGGTCTTCCTAGAATGGTCATTGATAAATATCACAAAATATCGATTCCACCATATGACATTGTCAATGGTCCAACACAAATCTGAATGAATCAGATTTAATGCATTCTTCATTTTAGAAGGAGGGGTAATCTTGAAAGCTACTCTATTTAGCTTTCCCGCCATATAATCAGGACACTTGTCTAGGTGAACTTCATCCAATTCACGTAGTACGTTCTTTCTTGCCAGAGTTTTTTTACTCATGTGGCGTAGTCGTTTATGCCACAATTCAACTGTACTGTCATTCTCCGTTACACTTAAAGTATCTTACCAGAGTTTCGCATGCATCACATATAGCTTTCGGTCTTTAGCTACCACAAATGAACCTTTTGTGAGCTTCCACTGACCATTTCTGAAGGTGCTACAGAAACCTTCATCATCAAATCTACCAACCGAGATTTGGATGCATGCTCAAAAGCCCATTCCTCATCAGTCTTCTCTTTCGGTTTAGTTCAACTAAACACAGGCAAATGCATTTTGATTACCATAAGGAGATCTCTCATTTCTCCATATATGGTAATTCCCGCCATTTAGACTGATCATTTTGCTTGTCCATTTTGATTTGCACAGAAAATCATCACCAAAATAAACTGTATACATGAACAGTAGTATACGTGAATAGTGACCATGAATAGTAATAGTATACTCGAATAGTACCTGTATGCATGAATAGTAACTGTACACGTGAATAGTCCTATGCGTGAATAGTGTTGGGCTTACTTGAAACAGTACTGTTCACCATCAACTTTAAGTTACTATTTTACTATTCATCACTAAGTCGATTCTGCAACGTCTTTCAGAGCGGACAACACCAATAGACTCGTTGTAATTTTCTCTTCGTCATGGTATATTTATTTTTAAAATATATCCACAGATCCGGTACCACTATCTGACCGGCTGGACCTGCCGAAACGTTCGGCTCTGATACCAGTTGTTGGGCATCAGCTCCGATATGTTGGGCCCTTTCAACCAATTAAGAGAAAATTAACGCAGCGAAAAAATAGAAATGGGATACACAGAAATTTACGTGGTTCACCCTCAACTATTTAGGGCTACATCCACGAGACAAACTCCGAATAATTCTTCCACTATTAAAAACAAATAGTAGGTACACAAAGAGAGTAATACAAAAATAGTGACACTCAAAGTGTTTCCCAAAAATACCACAAAATAATTTCCTCACTATTTTTCTCTCCCCTAATTTTAGGAAACCCTTCCTAAAACTAGATAACTCTCTCTACATTTTTTTTTTCTTCCTTTCTACTGTGTGTTTTGTGAGCTGCATCTGCCTAGGCAAGTTAACGCGTAGGAACGCGTTTAATGAGTCATGTACAACTCATTCAAGTTGCACCGCCACTTTACATTTTGTCAAAAAACGCCTGCCAACTTTGATTCATTCTTTTCAAAATGTGTGTGGGTCCCACTTGAGTGGTCACCGACACAACACTAGGTACATTGGGCCGACACCTTGCATTAGTGCTAATGAGTACCAAATTAACATATTTTATTTAGGCATTTTCATTGATAATGGCGGTTAGTTATATTGTATAAAGATGTATGATGTTTGGCCATTTCCAAATGGAAATGATTCACACAGGTAATATTCTTCATTTGATTTGGTATAATCCTTGTGGATTTTGTGCAAGTAAATACTATGTTGCCAGATTGCTTGATAAGTTAGTAATAAGGTTAGCTGCAAAGTTTGGTTCGTTGCAAAAAGATTTCTTGTTTAATTGAAGTCCAAGTTCATAAACGTGGATTCCAGTATAGATTTTCTTAGAACTGAGTAACCAATAATTTTGGAGACAAAACTGTAGCATGCTTATGTTTGGCTTTCTTGAGGATTAAGACTAAGGGCATATATTGTCATTTCAAAATAACTATCTCACCTCTCTCTCTTAACTTTATATGATTTTAACGGTTAAAACCGTCTAATTTGGACGGATCAACCTTTTAATGAGACGGAGACAGATGTGAGGGATAAATTAAATATTATATTAAATGTCGAAAACTATTTAGATAATTATAGTAAACATTAGGGATTATATAATTATTTTTCCATTCTTATCTCATAGTTATATATATATATATATATATTCAATTGAGGTTTTTGATCCTATAACACTCTCTAATGATCTTTCCTTAACTTTAGTCATATATACCATTTTATGTTGCGAGACTAGAGAACTTTATAAATTTATCTCTAATCATATTTAAAATTAAATGAAGGCTCGTGCATTACGCGGTTATTTTATTGTCACATTATATATTATATTTTTTAGAAAATATTTAATAGTGCAAAGAATTTTAAATTTAAATAATTGTTAAGATGAATGTAAAAAACTAAGAATTATTGTATTTGGATTTTTATATGGAATTGGAATTGGTTACTATTGAAATTAATGGACGGGTATGGATACACTCATGACTAATCTTTTAACTCGGGTCCATTAAGAATAAGTGATAATAATTAGTATGTCTAATTATTATTATGAGTATTTCAATAAATTTAAATATAATCCTAGTTGGTTAATTTTAGAGAATTTGTGTTTTAGTTGGATTCCTCATTCTGTGGTAATCCAACTAAATTAAAAAGAAAAGGAGAATAGGTTTTCCACTACGTTATCACAAATAGGCATGGCCGGTTCAGTGAACCGCCGGTTCCAGTTCACTGAACCGCCGGTTCGAGATGTTTAAAATTTTAAACCGGAACCGACCTTTGAACCTCCGGTTCCGGTTCCGGCACGGTTCAGCACGGTTCCGGCGAACCGACGGTTCAAATTACGGTTCCGATTTGGTTCCGGCATTACGCAAATTTTTAAAAAAATAATAAAATTTTTGATTCCGAATTCATGAATAAATAATAATTTTAAAATGTTTAAATTTTATTAACTAAATGAATTATTATAGATTTTAAAAGAAAAACATCTATTAACTAACTTAGAACTATTATTACATTAAATTTTCAAATTTTGCTAATTTACTAATATAAAAAACTATAAATGGAATATAAAATTAATGGAATGAGTTGGAAATTATTATTTTCAAATACTAAGAAAATTATTTAAAAAATCAAATGAAGTAAATTTATGAATGGAAAAATTTGAGATTAGAGAAAGAATTTGGAATTGGATGTAAGAAAATAAAAAATAAACAATAGATAATTCCAACATTAAGGAAAATAAAGCAATAGAAAAAAATAATGAACTATGGAAATTTGAGAGAATTTTGATTGAGAATAAGAGAAGAGTTAGGATATAATTGATTGTGAAATAAAAAAATCATCAACTCATCATATTTATACATGTGTCTCATTTATTAGTTTTCCAAATTGTCCTTTATATAATTTAGTAAATTACAGTAAATAAATGATTAAAATGAATAAAATTTATTTACCAAAAAATAAATAAAAAACATCTATCATATCAAAAACTATCCGTTACACTATTTTTTTGTACACTTGAAAGTATTTTTTTTATATAAATCAACTATTCGTGTACCATTTTTTATATAAATTAAGTCAAAAAATGTGTATTTTTTTCACAATTTTTTATAACTCATATACCATTTTACTTCTCTTCACCATAAATCAAATCAACTACAATCAAATCAATTGATATAAATTTTTTTATAAAAATTTTAATCTACAATTTTTTGTGTATCCGGTTCGAACCGGACCGGAACCGCCGGTTCACCGCCGGTTCCGGTTCATATTTTAACATCCATATGAACCTTAACCGGCCCTTGAACCGCCGGTTCCGGTTCAAAATTATGAACCGCCGGTTTCGGTCCGGTTCCGGTTCGTCTATAGTACGGTTCGGTTCCGATTCGGTTCCGGTTAGAACCGAACCGGTGGCCATGCCTAATCACAAATAGATAGAAACACAAAAGAGACTCTCTAGAAAAACTTGATCTCTCTCTCATTAACATCACAAAGACCGAAGGGCTTTTAGACTATGGACAATAGGAGTGGTTCGTTTGGTCGTGATTGCTCCTACGATTTGCAAACTAATAATACAAAACTAGAGGTTGTTCATCCGCTGTGCTATAAGAGATAGGTATTCGACCCACCCAATTTACATATATGTATGGGTATATGATCGAGTGTTTTATTATTTAATATTGGTATCAGAGTTTGAATGCCTTGGTGTTCTAATTTATGAATTAATTGAATGAATTCAACCAATGTTAAGCATACTTAGGTGTAAATATATTTATCTTGATCATTGAGTTAATTATTAAATTAAGTTAATTATTAAATTAAGTTAATTCATATGTTGTCTCTTATTATCAAAAAAAAAAAAAATTCATATGTTGTCTCAAAGTTCTTTTTTGATTTGTTCTACAAAAAGGAAAAGAAAAGAAAAGAAAAAAAAATATATTTCCATGTTTTTTTTTTCTTTCAGAGATATCTTTTCTTCTTTTTGATTAATTTAAATTTGTTTAAATTAATTAATTGATAAAATAATATAAAAAAGGACAAAGGATGTACTTGTTGTGTGCGAACATGTGCAGTGATGCCCGTACTGGTTCATTCCTTTTGTTTATGATTCTTTTCTTTTTTATTTTATGTAATTAATATAAAAAAATAAAATAAAAAAGGAATGGGTTGCTGTGTGCAAACAAGGGCTGTGTTGCCCTTCTGGTTCCCTTTTCATTTTTTTTTATATTATTTATGAATTAAAATAAAAAAAGTTTTTATTGGGTTAAGATTGGCGGCAATAGGGTATGAAAAAGGGATTTAGGTTATATATCTATTATTCATATTTAGGAATCTGTCATTGACGCGGATTCTCTATTTATTTACAGATATGCCATTAATTAATATTCATTATTTATTTTTAATTCTACCATTGGATAGAATTCTGAATAACTGTGAAAATGTCATTTAACTCCTTAAATTATATAATATATTTATATAAATTGTTGAAATTATTTTTTATGGCCATTAAAATGTGTGACAGTTTTTTAAAATTTTTCTTTTGTTATTTCTCATGTGTTTAGAAATTGAATTAAATTTGTTTAATTCAACACTTCTTACTAACCGTTTAAACCATATTAGGGACCCAAAAACCCAACCAAATAGTCTGGTTAACGGAATCAGACTCTAAGTTAATATAACAAGTATACTCTCTCTAGTTTTTTTTATCTGGGCTTGCCAGAACCACTAGGGTTCTACCACATGGCAAGAACTGCCACATGGCAGGAACTGCTACATGGCAGCTCTTGATTGGCTATGAATAATAAATTTTTTTATATTTTTTTTTGGGAGGTCTTGAAAATATTTTTTTTGCTTTTGATCCTTATTTGGGAATTATAGAAAATTATTAATAAAGCCTATTTTCTATCATATGGTGTTTTTTTATTGATTAAAAAAAATTTCCATTTATTTAAGAGAATTGAGAAAAATATTTTAGACCACACATTAAAAAAATTTCATAAGACATTTTTTTTTGTACGTCTATTGCCTATATTGGGAGTGTTATATATTTCGTTAAATCAATAATTATGCATATGTGTATAGTATATTTGATTTATTTGATAATGTTCTATAATGTGTTATAGAAAATTATAATGAGAACGTGTAAGACTCCAAAGGTGGCAAAGACTCCTGAGAAAAAAAAGTTTCTAGCCGAAATAGAAAGGGAAGTGTACAGAATTTAATTAAACCCAGTATCTAATCCTCATGACCTAGAAATTTTGATACTCCATATGGTACGAGTCCATGAAGCATGTCAAGAAATTCTATGGAGAGAAAGCTTAAAGAAAAAGTCTTTATTTAATGATGCTAAGCACCATGTATGTCATCGCGTTTTAGCTGGAGAGTTATTGAATGTATGGGAGGGTAGAAATGGCAAATGATCATATTCTGCATTTATTCGAAGTTTATGACTGGAATCTATAGGATGAGGGTTGTAAGAATGACCACATGCCTCAGCGTGGAGCTTCATAGCAAGGCTGCTATAAGGTCGAGGCCGTGGGCCAACAATTAAAGAAATTGCCAAGCAACTTTCTAGGATTGTAGATAAGTCTATTCCTTTTCGGAGACAATTTCTATAATAAGTTTTTGTTTTTTTGGCAATCTTGATATGTCAAGATTGGTTAGTTAATTAGTAATGGTTTTAATAATTGACTCTTTGAATGACTTTATAAAGAATATGAAATTACAATTATTCTATTTATAGTTTGCAATAACTTAGTTAGGATAATTGCTATTTACTAATTAATTATTATTTTTGCTATTTTTGCAATACTCTCATGTTATATGTTGAAGATGATTGGAAACATAATAACATTTTGACTCTAAGTATGATGTGAGTTATTATTAGTATGTGCAATTAAGTGTGAAAATAATATTCTATCATGTATGTATAAAACATTAATAAGGCCATGTATGTATTCTAAATACATACAGATTTGTGTCTATTCAAATGGCATCTGCTTTAAAGAGTATAGTTGTTGAAATTAACAAAGGAACCAAATTGAATCGTGATAACTATGAGATATGAAGTGCCAAAATCCAATATGTGCTGAAAGAGCAACAAGCTCTTGAACTTTTGAATGAAATTATGAAACAACTTGAAGAAGGCAACACAGCTCAGCATAGCAGAACCATAATGCTTATGTAGCTTGGAAAAGAAAGAATTCCTTAGAACGTATCATAATCCTAAATGAAATTGATGATGACATTGTGAAGGAATTCAAAAGTTTTCAATTCACTAGGGATCTATGGGAAGCTTTAAGGAACAAGTTTGGTGGTGTGTCCATCACAAAATTTCGGTCAATCACTATCAAATTCGACACTTGTAAGAAGCGTCCGGAACATACAATAAAGTAACATTTATAGGAAATGTCCAACATGATAAGTGAGTTACATGATGCTGGTCATGTACTGATTGAGGAAAAAAAGATCCAAGTTGTTATTCGTTCCTTGCCGAAAGTTGGGAGCATATAAAGATGCACCTAACACATAATGATACGATCAACACTTTTAATGATGCTTCATGACATTTAGAACTTGAAGCTGATCGGCTTAACGCTATGCAATCAAGTACAGTGGCACACGTGGTTGGATCTGGTCCACGTGCAACTATAGGTCAGAAGCGTAAGCGATTTAATCCAAAAGGTAAGGAAAAGCAGGTTCAAAGGGTGAAAAGGACTAAGCGAAATATAACTGAAAAGAATAAGTGTCCTAAGAAGAAAAATATTACGAGGGTCAAATTTTTTAATTATGGCAATAAGGGCCATTATGCTAAGGACTGCACTGTGCTTAAGAAGGTATAGCCTATTTACTCATGTGTGAGTGAAATTTCTATCGCTAGTTCTATTTTTCTAATAGAGTATCATCCTTTGTGCATTATTAGATTCAGGAGTAATAGACCATGTGATGAGGGATCGGGAAGCCTTCGTGTATTTTCATCGTGTACCCACTGACAAGATGGATCATGCAGGAAACAATGCACGCATTGAAGTGAAGAGAATTGGCACATGCAAATTAGTTTTGCATAGTGGATAGACCCTACTCCTGCATGACGTCTTGTATGCTCCGGAGATTCGAAAAAATTTAATTTCAGTTATTATCTTGCTTAGACTAGGGTTCAGTTGGCATTTCCATAATAATTCAGTACGTTTGTGTCTGAGAACATCGCTTCATGGTTCTGGCTATATTTTGGATAATTTTCTTATTTTGGATATTACTCAAAGTACGAATTCCAATGTTAGTTTTCCCTTATTATAAATTCATAAAATTATGAGAATAATGTGAATATCTGGTATGCTAAACTTGGCCATATCGGTCAACAAAGAATGGATCGTTCCGTAAAACTAGGTCTTTTAGCTAATATAAATAAGGTAGATTTGTCTATCTATGAACATTGTCTGGCAGGAAAACAGAAAAAAAAAACCATTTGTTAAAGGAACTAGAGCCAAGATACCATTGCAATTAGTTTATTCTGATATTTGTTTATCCAATGAATATGAGGGCATGGCATGGAGCATATTATTTTATCACTTTTATAGATGATTATGCACATTTTGGTTGTGTCTACCTGATTCACATAAATCTAAAGCTTTAAAATGCTTTAAGAATTATATCAACTTGGTTAAGAATCAATTAGACAAGACAATCAAAGCATTAAGAACTGACCGTGGTCAAGATTATTTGCCTGATCAGTTCAGACAATTATGTGATGAAAAAGAAATAGAACATCAGTTGACTATTCCAAGGATACCACAACAAAATGGTGTAGCAAAAAGAAGAAACCAAACACTTCTTAAAATGGTTAGGTCAATGATGGCTCAAGCAAACTTGCCTATCACCTTTTTAGGTGATGCTTTGCTAAAAGGCTCTTATGTGCTCAACCGTATACCCACAAGATCAGTCACTTCCACACCAAATGAGTTATGGATAGGTAGAGCATCTGACTTAAGCATCCTAAAACCTTGGGATACATCGCCTATGTTCATGATACTTCTCATAAATATGGGAAATTAGGCCCGAGAGGTAGAAAGAGTATCTTCATAAGATATTCTGAACAATCAAAAGGATATGTTTTCATATGTGAGCATAAAAATGGAGGTATAATTGAATTTGAATCACAAGATGTCACGTTCTTAGAGAATGATTTTTCTAAGCAAAATGAATTACATCGTACTCTATTTGTTTTTGAGACCTTAGATCAAGACTCAGTTGGATCACTTCCTTCGAGTGGGAGGATATTGGTGGATAACCTATACCCACTATCAAGTCCGAGTGAGAGTGATCCTGGTCCAAGTGGGAGTATAGATCCAAGTCCTACCGGGATATTAATGGATCCTAGTTTGAGTGGGAGTCTTATGGATCTTGATGAAAATGTTCCTCAAGAATCTCAATTAAGATGATGTAGTAATCGTGGAAACTTTCCTCACCGACATTTTGAGGTCGAAGGTATTAATGAAGTTTTCATGATTACACCACTAGATGATGAGAAACCAAAGAGTGTCAAAGAGGCATTCTCATGTCCTACCAAAGGTAAATGTATAAAAGTAATGGAAGAGGAGATGGAGTCTATGATCAAAAACCAGGTTTGGCAACTGGTAGATCTTCCATAAGGGCATAAAGCTATTGGGAACAAGTGAGTTCTCAAAATCAAGGGTAAAGCTGATGGCAGCATCGAGAGTTATAAGGCTCGTTTCATTACAAAGGGGTATATCCAACAAGAAGGAATTGACTATGAAGAAACTTTTCTTCTATTGTAAGGTTTACTTCTATAATGTTAATTTTGGCAATTGTGGCAAATCTTGATCTAAAATTACATCAAATGGATGTAATTTTGGCAATTGTGGCAAATCTTAATCTAGAATTACATCAAATGGATGTAAAAAATGTTATTTCTCAATGGAGAATTGGATGAGGAAATCTATATGGTACAACCAATAGGTTTCGTCAAACAAGGCTAAGAACACAAGGTTTGTAGATTGATGAGGTCAATCTATGGTCTTATGCAGTCTTCTCGACAATGGTATATTTGTTTGCATAGAACAATCATGTCGAATAGTTTATCTATGATTGACAAAGATCATTGTGTTTACACAAAAAGATCAAACGAAAAATTTGTCATTATGTCATTATATGTTGATGACATATTAATAGCTAGAAATGACCTGGAGTATCTGACTCATGTCAAAGCTTGGTTATCGTCCAACTTTGAAATGAAGGACATGGGTGAAGCTGCGTATATCCTTGGAGTTAAGATTTCACGGGATCATTTATGAAAATTATCATCTTTTTCACAAGAGGCAAACATTTTGAAGGTTCTTAAACGATTCAATATGTGTGACTGTAAACTAATAGATACTCCTATTACTAAAGGTGATAATCTAAGTTGGAGATTATGTCCCAAGACTCCAGATGAATAAGATAAAATGAAGCAAGTTCCTTATGCAAATACGTTTGGAAGTCTGATGTATGCAATGATGTGTATAAAAACTGATGTATGTCTCTTTGGAAGTATTTGTTGTTGGTCTAGTTGGTTGATTTTGCAAGTATATGCATTATAATATATCCACATTTATTGATCAATTATTAACTAAAAATTAATTTTAATAGTTAATTTACAGGTTCCAGTTACAGCAAGATATCCTAACCACCTATCTTTATCAGCTTAGATGTGAGCTTTGGATTATGTTGCAATTTCGGAACAAAGTTAGGGCATTTTCATGTTTCATCGGGCACTACAATTAGAGAAATACACTAAGAGTTCCATTTCAATGAGTTTCTCTCACATTCAATCAATCTATACAGAGTAAGAACTTGAATAGCCAAAGCCAAAATTGAAACATATACTAAAATCAAAACAACAAATTGACTTTTGATACAAAAAATTGAGGGAAAAAGGGTCGATGAAAGTAATGGATTTTACCTTGTACAGTTGCTCAGTGATGGCAAAGCCAATAACTCCGGTGTAGAAAGCGGCTACATAAATAGTGACCAGAGGAGTCGATGGAAGGATGGAAAGGAGTAGAAAAGAGAAGATACGAGCAAACGAGGAAGAGAGACCACTTAGCTACAGAAAACACGAGTTACCCTATTTTACTTTCATAATTTACCAACAAAATTTATTATCGGTAAATAACATATTTTTGTCGATAAACTTGTAGTCTTAGGGTTGGAAAACTAAATACATATATATATATATATATATATATATATATATATATATATATATATATATATACCGACTACATTTTGGTCGGTATTTAGTTGATAACTATATTTACAAATATTAGCGCCAATATTACCCGCTAATTACCTACATAATATTTTCAGTCAGTAATTCGCGACTGACTTACCTAAAGAATATTTTCAGTCGGTAATTAGCGACTAACTTCCTACCAAAATCTGTCGTTATTTTTTATCTATTTAATAATTTTCAATTTATGTAATTCTGTTGTAGTTTGTCGTTAGTTGGTAGTTAATACCTAAAAAACTATTTCTACTAGTATTTAATAGTTTTTTGTAGTGTTCAAGAGTAGTTAAAAGGACATTGAGATATTTTAAAGGTACTGTGGACTATTCATTGTGTTATCAAGTTGGTAATTTGCACTTGAGAGGCTATATAGATGTCGATTGGATAGGAGATGCGGATGAGAGAAAATCCACTTCTAGGTTTGTTTTCTTGCTTAACAATGGCTCCATATCTTGGAGTAGCAAGAAACAATCATGTATACCATTGTCCACAATGGAAGATGAATTCGTAACATTTTCGGTTGTAATACAAGAAGCGATCTGGTTGAAGAAAATTTTGAAACATTTGTGTTTTGGTGCTATCAGTTAAACAGTTGTAATTAACTATGATAATCAAGCAGCAATAGCTTACACTAAAGATAAAAAATTTCATTGCAAGACCAAGCATATTGACAAATACAATTTTGCGAGAGACATGGTTACATGCAAAGAGGTGAATATGAAATACATATCTACGCGTGAAATAGTGGCAGACCAATTAACCAAACCTGTGCCTAGAGATGTATTCAGAGGACATACAAAATCTCAAAGACTACGTAGATATTAAACTTTTTTTTTTTTAGCTTTATGATATTTTCACCTGGTTTATTAATGATAAGACATGTTGATTGTTTTATAGATACCTAAGTGTGAATGTTCTTTATACATCTACTGTTATTGATTTATTAAAAGCATGTCAGACAGATAAATGCTTGACCTCCTCACATAGGTAATCATCTTTGTTCATCTATGTGATAAATAAAGCTAAGACTAGTTTGAAGCAATTTGTCTAAGTGATAATTAGAAGAGCTTATGCCTAAAAACAAACAAGTCCACTCATTTTTGAGAAATGAAATCTGTAAAACATGATGATGTTATGATGGATATTGTGAATACCCAAATTTTGAGGCTCAAAAAGCCAGTTTTCCCGGACTGCAAAAAGTCCGGCCGGACCGGAGGCCATTCGGAAAGTTCACCGAAAGTATGCCAATATGGTACTTGAAACGTCCGAAAAATTACGAGGATCGCAGAACTGGTCCCGGAATATTTTTTGGAGGTCCGGAACTCCCGAAAAAGCCTCTGGAACGAAGACTAGCGCACCTGCCAGCCACGGCGGCGGCGGCCGTCGGTCACGGCGGCTCCGGCCGCTGGTCTAAGCGGCAGCGGTCGCCCTCCAACCCGATTTTTGGCTATAAATATTGTCCCCGGCACTCCGTTTTGACTCACTCAGTCTGTGTTGACGGACACTCCTTCTCCCCTACGCTCCTTGCGATTCTTTACTGCTTTTTTGCATTTAGCATAGGCTTTTATTATTTTGTTGTTGTGATACTTGGTCACTTAAATTAAATAAATCCTAAATTAATATTCCCCAAACAAGGAGCTTAATTTGGAGTTTTCAAGCTGAAGCTAAGAAGCGGCCGTCGATTAAATCAAGTACATAAACGAAACTCTGCCTATTTAATTTTAGCACTTCATGCATATTTCTCTTCTACTCCTAATTCTACAACTGCATAAATGCATTCATGTCATTAATTTGGCAAAATAAAACTGCCTTATTTAAATATGATTAAGCTTAAATGCCCGGTTAATTAATAATCGTGGTATTAAAAGCCTAAATCCGACAATATTGTTTTAAAGTACCTAGTCAATTAATGACTATGGTATAATCGCCTTTATTTCGAACAGTCCGGCTTAAGTCCAATTAATCAATAATTGTGGCTAAATGGCCTTAATTAAACACGTTTTTCTTGGCAATAAATTGCCTACATTGCAAATCAATTAATCACTTTTGGCAAACAGATTGCCTATAGGTAGATTAATCTTTTTTAGCGACAAATCGCTTAAATCGAACTTTTGGCTAAAAAGCCTTAAATCAACACTTTTGGCAAATAAATTGCCTTAAATCAATCAATTTTGGCGACAATCGCCCAATCAACACCTTTTAGCAAACAAATTGCCTAAATCAACTCATTTTGGCTAAGAGTCTTCAAATAATCAAGTTTGGCGATAATCGCCTAAATCACATCAATTTTGGCAATGAATTGCCTAAATCAATCTTTTGGCTAAAAGCCTTAAATCAACACTTTTGGCAACAAATGCCTAAATCGAATCAATCAATTCTTTGGCAAAATGCCTAAACAAAATGCACAAAGCATACACACACTCATGCATTAAGCATACCCATTCAAAGCCCTTTTAAAAAGGCCTATCAAACTACGTTGACTTTGATCTTCCATTCAAACGGAAGTACGTAGGCACGTTTGGGATTTAACCCCGAGCAGCAAGTCGAAATCATCGAATTCACTTCAACACTTTTCATTGGTCCAATTACATCTTTTGCCTTGCAAAGCATGCATTCCTTGTGATAAGGAACCGGGATCGGGAATCAAAGGAATGAGATGTAAGTTCGCCTCTATGGCACCCCACGTTTATAATGAAATGGAAACACCAATAATCGAGATTAAAACGCTCTATGGCACCCCACGTTTATAATGAAACGGTAACACCAATAATCGAGCAAAGAACAAGATAAACGCCACAAACGAATTGATAAGTTTACCTTAATTCCTGATGCAATTAGAGGATAGCAAATTCTCACAATCACTCTAATTAAGAAGAACATGCAAGAGCATGAACAATTCTGCCTTAGATTCAATTTATGCCAAAAAAATCCCGTTTTACATCTTAAGGAGGCTATTTATATGCCTTAAACAAACATAACCCTAAAGAAGAGCATCTAACTAGGCTGCCCTAGGGCCAAAACACATGGGCTTAACTCTAAAACACAAAATAAAGTCATTTCCAGCCCAAAACAAACAACTTAATATTGGGCAGATTGCATGCATCATAAAACCAACCCAAAACAACTTAAATAAACACTATGAGCCCATATTACATATTAATTAGACCAAAACATGCAACAAGGGATAAGGACACGTCCAAGCCCACATCCCTTACATATTAGCATGGCTAGGGTGTGCTACACCAACAGCACATGTGTCCAACATTGTAAGAAGCCTAGGTGTGCCTTCAAGTTCCACACAACACTTGTTAAATGCCACATCATGAAGTTCTTGTGTAATTTGGGCTTGAACATATAAGGATATGGCTGCCCCATATCTCTTTGCTTGACTTCTTGTAATTGGCCCACTAGGAAACACTAATGGATCTCCCATGTTGTTCTCCTTGCTCCCTTGAGCTCCATGGTTGAGTGATGGTTGATCCATATCATTCCCCCCTTCCTCAAAAAGATTTGTCCTCAAATCTGCATCCATGTCAAAAGGAGACAAATCACTAACATTAAAGGTAGCGGAAACACCATACTCACCTGGCAAGTCTATCTTGTAGGCGTTGTCATTGATGCGTTCCAAGACTTGGAATGGACCATCTCCACGTGCATCTAGCTTAGACTTTCGTTGGTTGGGAAACCTTTCCTTCCGAAGGTGCACCCAAACCCAATCTCCAGGCGCAAACACCAGCTTCTTCCTTCCTTTGTTTGCCCTGTCAGCATATTGTTTGTTCCTCTTTTCAATATTTGCTCGAGCCTTCTCATGTAAAGACTTCACCAATTCAGCCTTTTTATCACCATCTAAACTAGAGAGCTCATGTAAAGGTAAAGGAACAAGATCCAAAACAGTTAGTGGGTTAAATCCATAAACAAGTTCAAATGGAGTAAAACCTGAAGTAGAATGTATGCTTCGATTATATGCAAATTCAATAAATGGCAAACAATCCTCCCAAGTTTTCAAATTTTTACCCACTATCGCACGAAGTAAAGTTCCTAAAGTCCTATTCACAACTTCAGTTTGTCCATCTGTTTGTGGATGACAGGTAGTAGAATAAAGTAATTTTGTACCTAGCTTACCGCACAAAACCTTCCAAAAATGTGAAAGGAACTTAGCATCCCTATCAGAAACGATAGTCCGTGGAACTCCATGTAATCGAACCACCTCTCTAAAGAACAATTCAGCAATATGAATGGCATCATCAGTTTTATGACAAGGAATGAAATGAGCCATTTTGCTGAACCTATCAACCACTACAAATATACTGTCTCTACCATGCCTAGTCCTAGGTAATCCAAGTACAAAATCCATAGAGATATCAACCCAAGGTGAACTAGGAATTGGTAAAGGCATATACAAGCCATGAGGCATAGACTTAGACTTGGCCTGTTTACAAGTAAGGCAAGAATCACAAACTTTCTCGACATCTTTACGCATATGAGGCCAATAAAAATGTTCATTCAACATGTCATAAGTCTTATGTACCCCAAAATGTCCCATCAATCCCCCACAATGAGACTCAAGTACAAGCAAATCACGCATAGAGCATTTAGGAACACAAAGTTTACTGCCCTTAAACAAATATCCTTCATGTCGATAAAATTTATCAAATGCTCCATGTTCATATGCCAAATACACATTGCCAAAATCTGAATCAGACACATACAAATCCTTAACATACTCAAATCCTAGCAACTTAGAACTAAGAGTAGTAAGTAAAGCATGTCTCCGTGACAATGCATCAGCAACAACGTTATCCTTTCCATGCTTATATTTAATAACGTAAGGGAATTGTTCAATGAACTCAACCCACTTACCATGTCGCTTGTTGAGCTTACCTTGACCCTTCAAGTGTTTTAGGGCTTCGTGATCAGTGTGAATGACAAACTCCTTAGGTAATAAGTAGTGTTGCCATACGTTCAAAGTCCTCACCAAGGCATATAGCTCCTTATCATAGGTCGAGTAATTGAGTTGTGCTCCATTCAACTTCTCACTGAAGTAGGCAATTGGCTTCTTCTCTTGCATCAGCACTCCTCCAATACCTACACCAGAAGCATCACACTCAATTTCAAAGGTGTTCTCAAAATTAGGTAAAGAAAGTATTGGAGCGGATGTCAACTTCCCTTTAAGCATGTCAAACGCTTTCTGTTGTTCCTCGCCCCACTTGAACCCAACTTCCTTTTTAATTACCTCCGTGAGTGGTGCAGCAATCGAAGAGAAATCTTGTACAAACCGTCGGTAGAAACTTGCCAACCCATGGAAACTTCGTACATCCGAAGCTGATTTCGGCGTCGGCCATTCCTTGATAGCTTTCACTTTCTCGTCATCCACCTCTATACCCTGCGCACTCACAACAAAACCAAGAAACACAAGTCTATCTATACAAAATGTGCATTTCTTAAGCTTAGCATACAATTGTTCAGTTCTCAAAGCTTGTAATACTAGCCTAACATGCCCAACATGATCATTAAGAGACTTGCTATAAACAAGTATATCATCAAAGTACACAACTACAAATTTTCCTAAGAAAGCACGTAAAACATGGTTCATAAGCCTCATGAAAGTACTAGGTGCATTAGACAATCCAAAAGGCATAACTAACCATTCATACAAACCATACTTAGTTTTGAAAGCAGTTTTCCATTCATCACCTGGTTGCATTCGAATTTGATGATAACCACTCATTAAATCGATCTTTGTAAAGTAAGTAGACCCACACAACTCATCTAACATGTCATCAAGTCTAGGAATAGGGTGTCTATACTTTACAGTGATTTTGTTGACCGCCCTGCAGTCAATACACATTCGCCATGTACCATCCTTTTTGGGTACTAAAAGTACTGGAACGGCACAAGGACTCATGCTCTCTCGCACCAATCCTTTCTCCATAAGCTCATCAACTTGCCTCTGCAACTCCTTTGTCTCCGTTGGATTGCTTCGATAGGCTGGTCGATTTGGAATGGTGGAGCCGGGAATGAAATCAATCTGATGTTCTATCCCTCTCAAAGGTGGTAATCCACTAGGTAGCTCCTCTGGAAAAACATCAGTGAATTCCTGTAACATAGAAACAAACACAGGAGGTAAACCATCAAGATTAGTGTCAGCGTTAGAAAACAAAATTTCCTTGAATCTAAGAAGCAACACGGGCTGCCTCAAGGCTATGGCACACTTAACCTCTCTAGCTCTCGCATAAAAAGTGTGTTTCTTTCTCTCCCCTCTTTGTGTTTCACTCACTTTTGGGCCAATAATCTGTTTGGTATCTTTTGTGGCCTCTTTCTTTTCAACCTCTCTTTTAATACTCTTTTGTTCTCTCGAACTGGATGTCTCTGTCTCATTTTCCTTCAAAGCTGAAGTTTCTCTCTCTCTCTCAAGTATTTTCTTCTGATCGGTGTACACTTCTTGAGGTGATAATGGAACAAGAGTCACCTTCTTCCCCTTATGAACCAAAGAGTATCGGTTAAAGAACCCGTCATGTAGTGCCTTTCGATCATATTGCCATGGCCTTCCCAACAATAGATGGCCTGCCTGCATCGGTACTACATCACACAAAATCTCATCTTTGTACCATCCAATGGAGAATGGCACAAGCACTTGGCGTGTCACCTTCACCTCTCCACCATCATTCAACCATTGCAATCTATAAGGTTTAGGATGTTTAAGACATGCCAAATTCAACTTATTCACCATACTTACACTAGCAACATTAGTGCAACTACCCCCATCAATAATAAGTAAGCACACTTTTCCATGTATCAAGCATCTAGTGTGAAATATGTTCTCACGTTGTTCAAGGCTCTCCTCCTTAACATGCATATTCAAAACTCGCCTAACAACCAAAGATTCTCCACGTTCAGCAAACAACAAGTTATGCTCATCCTCATCTGAATTATCATTATCAACATCATGCAAATGAGGCATATCATCACAATCACTACATTCGGATTCAGAACTAACATTTCCATCTTCCTATCATAACCCTTTTATTAGGACATTGAGATGCAATATGCCCTTTTCCTAAACACTTAAAGCATTTAATCTCTCTAGCAGGGTTTATAGAGTTAGAAGTACCTTTGTTTCCTTTGAATGTAGTTTGGGCAACCTCTTTACCTTTCGAAATTGATTCTGTCCTTTGGAAACTAGGACCTTTGAAGTCTTTCTTCTCACCTCCTTTGGACCATTTGGTTCCCAAAGTATTGTTGGAATACTTGTTGGTAGACTTTCCCTTTTTCTGCCTTTCTAGCTTCATGGCCATATCTACCATCTCTTCTAGTGTATCATAGCGATACATCTCCAAAGCATCAGCAATATCGCTATTTAGACCTCCAAGGAATCGTGACATGGTGATTTGGACATCTTCCTCAATCTTAGCTCTTGCCATGCAAATCTCCATCTCCTTGTAGTACTCTTCCACACTCCTCCCTCCTTGCACCATTCTTGCTAGTTTGTTGTGTAAATCCCTAAAGTAATAAGCAGGGACAAACTTTTGGTGCATTAATTCCTTCATGATCTCCCATGGTGGTACTGGTCGCATCCCCTTGCTTCTTCTTTTTAGTAGCAATTGTTCCCACCAAAACATAGCATATCCTTTGAACTCCACAGCTGCAAGATGGGATTTCTTCTCCTGGGAATAGTTATGGCATTCAAAGATTTGTTCTACCTTCCTTTCCCATTCAAAATACTCTTCAGCATTGTTGTTGCCTTTGAATTCTGGAATCCTCATCTTAATTGATCCCAAGTCCCCATCAAGTTTATTAGGATTGGTCTCTTCACTTTCTTCATCATCATGGTCTTGAAATCTAGTTTGTGGACGAGTTCTAGTTGTATTAGAGCTATGTGAAGCTTTTATCTCTTGCAATTCCTCCCTCATGTCTTGGACAAGATTATTGAAGGTTCTAAACTGTCCTTGAATTGCTTCCATGAAAAGTTTCAATTGAGGATCTTTAATTGGAATTCCATCATTACCATCTCCAGATTTGCCTGTACTCATGGTTAGTATTCAAAAATAGAAAACACGAAAAAAATTTGAGTTAGTGATAAGGCACTCCCTCACGTGTTTACACTCCTCAATCACTCCTTGCAAATCCTCCAATTGTACTTCAGAATTTCAAGCCAACCAATCAATCTCAAAGCACGTTTAGAACACAAGGAAAATAAACCTTAACAAAAGAAACGTAAGCACAATTCTAGAATGAAAACTCAAACGAAATGAATGGTAGCACAAGAACAAAACAATGTACTACTTGATTATTAATTAGAGTGTTGGAACAAGCAAATACACCCTAACAATATAAATGAAGCAAAGATAGCACAAAAACAAGAAATAGAAACTAGAATTTGAAAGACAATTTCTGGATATGCGTACCGTTGGACCCACGCGAAACTCTTTGTTTCACATGTGGTTAGGTATATCCATGCTCAAGGTTCAAGGGTCCCTTAATAAGCCAATTCTCTATTTGTGTCATAGCCTATAGAACCTATCCTTTAGGACTGTATGCACCCAATGATGTGAATCATATCATAAACGGATTCTATGTGATGTTGTGCGCATTCATGACATATCACCTCATTAAGAACATTAAAAAGAACACAGAATATTCCTTTTTAGTCATGCACAGTTGGACAAAGAGTTAATCTACTTCAGCTACCCTGATACAGAATACTACCCACTGTACCCTAATCCAGCTACCTTTATCCTATCAGGTACCCGCTGTTCGAGTGCCTACCCAAGTTCCAGTCACACCTACAGTGCTATCACCAACCTCACCAGCTTCACCAATCTCACCAGTTTCACCAACTTCACCGACTCCAACTGCACCGATGGCATCACTCACTGACATCCAAAACCTCATTGAACAACTGGAAGCCAGAATGGAGGCTAGAATGAATGAGGCATTGGCTGCCTAGAGGACTGCCCTGATAGCTGAACTGGGTGGTGGTAATGGAAATGGGGCTTTATGAACCCCTCCCCAAAACATCATATGCATGTGAATGCATGTGACTAAGGAAGAAATGCACGTGATGTGTGAGTCGCCACCTTGTTTAATTATTTTAGGGTAAACTAGGAAAAAACCCTAAGTGACTCCAATTTTAATTAACCTAATTACTAGATTAATTATCCCAATGTTTAAGGCATGGTCTGCGAACCCGAAGTGGATCCCGAGACTATGTCATGCTGATAAACTAACCAATGAATGAATGTTTTGCAGGGTGATTAATGTGATTTAGACCAATGAAATGTGATTTTGATGTTGACTTGCCGCTCGGGGTTAAATCCCAAACGTGCCTACGTACTTCCGTTTGAATGGAAGATCAAAGTCCACGTAGTTCGATAGGCCTTCTTTGAAGGGCTTTGAATGGGTATGCTTTATGCATGAGTGTGTGTATGCTTTGTGCATTTTGTTTAGGCATTTTGCCAAAGTTTGATTGATTTTTTTAGGCATTTGATGCCAAAAATGTTGATTTTAATGGCTTTTAGCCAAAAAGATTGATTTAAGCAATTGTTGCCAAAAATTGATGTGATTTAGGCAATTTATTGCCAAAAATTGGTTAGGCGATTTGTCGCCAAAGTGATTAAGGCATTTGTGCCAAAAGTTGGTATTGGAAGGCGTTTAGCCAAAAGATTTAGGCAATTTGTTTGCCAAAAGTGATTATTCAGGCGTTTGTCCCCAAAATTGATTATTTGAAGGCTTTTAGCCAAAATGAATTGATTTAGGAAATTTTTGCCAAAAGTTGATGTGATTTAGGCGATTGTCGCCAAAATAATTGATTTTAAGGCTTTTAGCCAAAAAGAGTGATTTAGGCAATTTGATTGCCAAAATGATTGATTTTAGGCGATTGTCGCCAAAATGATTGATTTTAAGGCTTTTAGCCAAGAAGGTTGATTAATTTAAGGCATTTTTGCCAAAGCTTCTGATTTAAGCGATTTGTCGCTGAAAAGTGGTTAATCTAATTTATAGGCAATTTGTTTGCCAAAAATTGATTAATTGAATTGCAATGTAGGCAATTGATTGCCAAGAAAAAAAAACGTGTTTAATGAAGGCTATTTAGCCACAATTATTGATTAATTGGACTTAAGGCGAATTTGTTCGAAATAAAGGCAATTTCACCATAGTTATTGACTAACTAGGCTTTTAAGCCAATATTGTCGGGTTTAAGCTTTAATACCACGATTATTTATTACCCTGGCATTTAGCCTAAATTTATTTAATTGAGGCAGTTTATTTGCCTAAAGATGTCATGAATGCATTTATGCAGTTATAGAATTATTAAGAGTAGAAGAGAAGAATGTATGACATGCTAAAATTAAATAGGCAGAGTTTTAGTTCATGTACTTGATTTAATCGGCGGCCACTTCTTAACTCCAGGTTAAGCTCCTCATTAAGGGAATATTAATTAATTTTAATTTTAATGACCAAATAACAAAGCAAGAAAATAATAAAGCTAAATAAAAAATGCAGAAAAGCAGTAAAGAATCGCAAGGAGCGTAAGGGAGAAGGAGCGTCCGTCAACACAGACTGAGTGTGGAAAACAGAAGGCCCGGGGCCACTATTTATAGGCGAAAAACGGACTGTTTCGGCGGCTGGGCCGCCGGGGTTCAGCGGCTGGGTTCGGCGGCCGGGACGCCGGTGCTTGGCGGCTCGGGCCACCGGGGCTCGGCGGCTCGGGTTGCCGTGGCCGGCGGCTCGGGCCGCCGGGGCTCGACGGCGGGGCCGCCGGAAGCCAGCGGCTTAGCCGCCGTGCCTGGTGGTTTTACTAATTCTCGCTCCGGAGGCTTTTCCGGGAGCTCCGGACCTCCGAAAAGAATTCCGGGACCAGTTCCGCGATCCTCGCGACGTCGCGGACATTTCAAGTACCATATTGGCATAATTTCGGTAAACTTCGAAAATGGCTTTTGGTCCGGCCGGACTGTTCGCAGTCCAGGAAAACTGGCTTTTTGAGCCTCAAAAAATTAGGTATTCACAGGCGACTGCAGCGCCGCCAGCGATAGCGGCTGCCGTCACCTTTAAGGGCGACCACCACTGCCGCGGCCGGGAAAGCTGGCCCCTTTTTTTTTTAGCCTCAAAATTTGAGTATTCACAGTTGCCCCCCACTGGTTATCATAAAAATGATTTATGAGAGCCAGTGGTTGTCTGAAGGAGCAAATTTTGAGGATGGGCAGAGGAGGAAACCCTGCCGTGGGTTTTTTCTTTGAAAGGAAATGATCAAATGCATGGATTTATGTTTGTAACTTAAAGATGTTTTTGCCTCTTTGAGGACTTTAAAAAGAAGTTTTGCCTCTTAGAGGACTTTAAAAGATATTTTACCTCTTAATGAGGGCTTGAAAAGAGATTTTGCCTCTTAGAGGACTTGGAAAGATGTTTTGCCTCTTAATGAGGGCTTGAAAAGAGATTTTGCCTCTTAGAGGGCTTGAAAAGAGATTTTGCCTCTTAGAGGACTTGAAAAGAGATTTTACCTCTTAATGAGGGCTCGAAAAGATGTCTTGCCTCTTAGAGGACTTGAAAAGAGATTTTGCCTCTTAGAGGACTTGAGAAGATATTTTGCCTCTTAATGAGGGCTTGAAAAGATGTTTTGCCTCTTAATGAGGGCTTGAAAAGATGTTTTGCCTCTTAATGAGGGCTTGAAAAGATGTTTTGCCTCTTAGAGGACTTGAAAGAGATTTTGCCTCTTAGAGGATTTGAAAAGATGTTTTGCCTCTTAATGAGGACTTGAAAAGAGATTTTGCCTCTTAATGAGGGCTGGAAAAGAGATTTGTTTTATTTTTGTTTTTTTTCTTTGAGAACCAAGGGTCCACCTAAAGTCGAAATGATCAAATGGCTTGGTTTTGGATGAAAAACGGTTGGTTATTGGTCAGGGTTTCACCTTAGGTTTTATGTAGAAAAAGGTTAACCATTAACCGGGTTCTACCCTGGGTTTGTGTAAAAGAGATTGACGATGGTTGGGTTTCACCCTGGGTTGTGTATGTTTTTTTTTTAACACTTGCCCCTGAATCCGACTTGGAGGATTTTGCCCCCTGCTTGAGAGAATTGATGCCCTTATTAGCTGAAATAGAATTTCTTCTTAATGAAAGAATAAAAAAAATTCCGTGATTACTTCTGTGATGGGAGAATGGTGAAGGTTCTTATCACTTCTTGCCCCCAGAATGGTGCTGACCATGGAACACTTTAAAACATTGGTGTTGTACTTGTCCAATCGATTGAGGAATCAAAGAGAACAAAGCCACTTATATGACTCGAGGAAACGGACAATGTGGATGACATCGCTCGTCTGAAAGGATCGAAGAAACGATGGTCCGAGTGGAGATGAGGTATTAAAGAATTACCTCTCAACGACTATGTTTGACATTTTCTAGGGTTGTTTTGGAAACCCCAGAGGTTGAATTGACATTTTCCCCTCTCTTTTTTTCGAGGAATGACTCAAAGAGTGACGCTTTCAAAACGAACTTTTGAGAATGACTCAATTTTTGTGACTCGCTGTGGAATGACCACTGGTGATGGAGACTTGATTTTAGAGACTCATTAGAGACTCGATTTAGAGACTCAAATGTTTCTTGTAGTGAATTTTAACTCGAAGGAATTCAGTGATTCCTGGAAAAAATGATTTATATACTCCCAAGGAGACCTTTGAAAGGGATTTTTTTTTTCTAAGGACATACTTTGCTGTTTATCCTACAAAAATGGACTCTCATGAAAGCACTTTTTTTTTTTTTTGCCTTAACTTTCGCCTAGTAGCCGCCCTTGCGGGTTTTCGACTCTAGCAGGCTCTTTGCCCTAACTTTTGCCTAGACCGCCCTTTCGGGTTTTCAGCCTAGCGGGCTCAATTCTTGCCTGAAGCCGCCCTTTCGAGTTTTCAACTCCAGCTTTTATTTTTCTTTTCTTCTCTTTGTTTTTAATTTTTTTTATTTTTTATATTGGCAAAGAGAAAATGCTATTTATGATGCAAACTTATGTTTGTGACCGTGCCTTTGCGGCTGCCTACGTATCTCCAAGAACTCTTCGGGGGATGGGGAGAATCAGGTCTTTCGTAGTTCCTTCCGGGATGCGAACTTCGTGCTCGGCTGGTGCGGAATTCATCTCCGACTTGATGTTAGTGCGGAATTCCTTTCCGTCTTGGTGCGAAATTTATTTCCGACTTGCTGTTGGGGCAAAATTCAATTTCGCCTTAATGCTGATTGTGGAATTCATTTCCGATTTGATTTTTTCGCGGGATTTCTTCCCGACTGGATGTCTTTGCCGGATTCCTTCTCGACTTGATGTTGATGCAGAATTCATTACTGCCTTGATTTCTTCGCAGGATTTCTTCCTGGCTTGCTGTCTTTACGGGATTCATTCCCGACTGGATGTCTTTACGGGATTCCTTCCCGACTTGATGTTGATGCAGAATTCATTTCTGACTTGATTTCTTCTCAGGATTCCTTCCCGGCTTGATGTCTTTGCGGGATTCCTTACCGACTTTGATGAGGTTGAATCAACTTATTCACTCGAGCTCGTATGATAGTGATGACCCTAGGCGAATCCGACTTTATTGTTGTAGTGGCTTTACCACTGGTTGACTGAAATATGACTTGTATTCATCACAAAGAGTTTTGAATACCCACATTATGGTGGTAACTTGAGTGGCTTGAGTGTTGAAGAAGCTTTTACGCTTTGAATTGGTGGCTTCGCCATGTTTGAATTCTTGAGGTTAATTTGATCCCTTTTCTTGAACTTTATCTTCTTCTGAATTTGAAACTTATTTCCTCAATGGTTCTCCTCTCCATAAGGAATTTTGAGGAGACTCTTCCTTTTTCTTGTTTTGAGAAATGATCCTTGTTTATAAGGACACTTGTACTTGTGCCATGCCTGGCGCTTGATTTTCAAGGTGTTTGTTGTCATCCAATTTGTGAAAATGACTGCTTCTTTTAACTTGCTTTTTTTTTTAAAAAATATGAACAGCCGCTTGATCTTTGTCCTTATGGCTGAAATGATTTGTCATCTACCCTTGATGGGCTTGAATTTAACGGAGAGCTTGCAGTTGACCCGTTTTTGGCAACTTGATTTCTTGTAGCTTTGTCCTTAATTTCTTTCTTTTGTGCAGAGGTTCCTTTTGACCCGTTTTTTTCATTTGCTTGCTTAGAAGCAACCTCTCCATAAAGAATTTCGAGGCAACTTGATTCTGAGATGATTTGAGTAATGTATGGATAGCATTGCGACTTCGTGCAGACCCAACCCAATTCCAAACATAACTTCTTTATTCTGTCGCTTTTAAGCTCAAAATTCAGACACCTCTCTGTCGGAGCATCTTCCATTCTTGGGTTTTCAGAGAAACCATTCTGGCCCTAACCCCTTCAATCGGCTTTGCCTCAGTACTGTTTGAAGTCTTGCGTACCCTTTGCTGGATCCTTTCCATGATTACCCTTCAAACTTCCCCTTTGATGGTGCTTCTTAGGATGCCCCCAGCTTTGATTGATGCAGAGCAAATGAATGCATTTTTCTTTGCCAATTTTTATTATCTTTTTTTTTATCATTTTTTTTAATTTTATTATTATTTTTTTTTCGATTTTTTTTTGCTTTCACAGGAAAGGATAGGGAAAGAGTATAAACATGATTGGAACGTAAACTGATCCCTTTTTATTGATAAGACCAAATTTGTGTACAAAAGACACTTAGATTTACAAATTTGAACTGAATGAAAAAAACTTGAATGGAAATGAAAATGAAAAGAAAGAACTAGACCCTAAAAGATAGACTCTGAGTGGACTGTGATGGACTAGGATTGGATTGACTGTAGTGACTTTGTTCTTCTAGATGCTTAAATCGATCAGACAGGTTGTTGTTGGTCTTGAACAATTCCCTTGTTCTTTTGGAGGCTTGATCTCAACCTTCTCAGGCACAAACTTCATCTATTTCTAAGAAAAGTTCGAAAGGATCGAACGATTCTTGTTCAGCAAATTTTTTTTTGAATTAATCCCATGGTTAGGCAAGGGATTGGTTGATGTTCAGCTTGCTCTTGGGGATGATGGACCCATTGTCAACCAGGTCTTGTAGAAGGTTTTTCAAAGTCCAGCATGATTCTGCTTCTTGTATGAGTCTTCTTTGAGTTGACCCAACTGGATTAAGTCTTCCACCTTAGTTGTAGTCGCAATGAGCGATTGGAACGTAGGCAAGTACTGTGTTTGAAGCTGTAACTGGTAGACAGGCAGTAAATTCTTGATTATTATGTCAACTTATTCCTGTTCAGAGGGTCGGTTGATCATTTGAGCAGCTTTGGCTCTCCACCTCGAATGGAACGAGGAGAAGGGCTCATTGTTCTTTTGTTTGGTGGTTTCTAGTTCCCTTCGAGTAACATCCACCTCCATATTATAGTGATATTGGGAATTAAATGCATTGCAGATGTCCTCCTAGGTCTTCATCTTAGACCGATCTAGGCTAACAAACCATCTTAATGCAGCACCAGTCAAAGATTGCTGAAACAACTGAGCAAGGAGCTCGCTGCTCAGGCCAAACGGGTTGAGGGCACCCACATACATTTTCAGATGCGTTGTGGGGCAAGTGGTTCCGTCAAACTTGTCCATGTTAGGCATCTTGAATTTTGTAGGTAATCTGGCTTCGGGGAATAAGGACAAGGAGTCCATGTCCACCACTTCCTTGTGTGTCTTGAGGGCAGTAATAGACTTTTCCAACGATTCCAGCTTCTCTCTCATTTTCTGAGCTTCCAGCTCAGAAGCAGTTCTAGAGGGCATGTCATCCAGGTTAAGGGCAGGGTTTGTTGGTTCAGCAGCAGGACCCTGATTAGAGGTAGTAGGTCCACTTCCCCCGGCGGAAGCCCCATTTCCAATACCACCGCCTAGTTCAGCTATTAGGGCAGTCCTCTGGGCAGCCAATGCCTCATTCATTCTAGCCTCCATTCTGACTTCCAGTTGTTCGATGAGGTTTTGGATGTCAGTGAGTGATGCCATTGGTGCAGTCGGGGTTGTTGGACTTGTGGGTGAGAGCTCAGTTGGTGTTTCGAGTACAGGTGATCTTTGGAGGGGTGCCTGTGAAAGGACATAGTCAAAACGATTAGACTATCCTATATAAGGTGTTTTCATAGGGTATGTGAGATAATGTGAGGTAGGGTAGTGTATGGGTAAAGTATTTGGACTTGACCCTTGTGATGTGGGGTGGTATGACCAAACAATGTAGGGTAGCGTTGGTAGGGTAGGACACCTAGGATAGGACCCAATGGGATGTGACATGTAAGGTAGAGTGCTTAGGGCTGGACGCCTCGACTTTTCGAAAGGCCCTAAGTTCTCAAAGAATTTTTTTTTGGGCCTTAGGCGCCAAAATGTGAATTTTTGGGCCTTTGAGGCCAACATGTGAATTTTTGGGCTTTTGAGGCCAACATGTGAATTCTTGGGCCTTTGGGGCCAAATTGGGAATTCTTGGGCCTTTGTGGCCAAATTGGGAACTTTTGGGCCTTTGGGGCCAAAATTGAAATTTTTGGGCCTTAGGGGCTAAATTGAGAATTTTTGGGCCTCTGTGGCCAAATTGAAAATTTTTGGGCCTTAGGGGCCAAAATGTGAACTTCTGGGCCTTTGTGGCCAAATTGAGAATTTTTGGGCCTCTGTGGCCAAATTAGAAATTTTTGGGCCTTAGGGGCAAAAATGTGAACTTCTGGGCCTTTGTGGCCAAATTGGGCATTTTTGGGCCTTTGGGGCCAAATTAAGAATTTTTGGGCCTTAGGGGCCAAATTGTGAATTTTTAGGCCTCTGTGGCCAAAATGTAATTTTCCAGGTCTCAAGGACCAAAATGTAATTTTTCAAGTCTCAGGGACCAAAATGTGATTTTCTAGCTTTGAAATGGAATGTTTTTTTTGTGAAGTATGGGATGAATGCGTGAATGCGCACAACATCACAACATAATTCATTTTAATGGAATGATTCAGCATCATTGGGTGCATACAGTCCTAAAGGATAGGTTCTATAGGCTATGACACAAATAGAGAATTGGCTTATAAAGGGACCCTTGAACCTTGAGTATGGATATACCTAACCACATGTGAAACAAAGAGTTTCACATGGGTCCAACGGTACGCATACCCATGGGCCATCCCCAAAAGGATTAGCGACGGTTTGCGGTAACAGGGAGGACGCTTTGGCTGTCCGTCGACATAATCAAAGAGACCTGCCGATCAGCGCTACTTGCTATCCAGACTCAGAAGTTTGAACAGAGAGAGAAGAAATTCATTTGAAATTCATTTTTTTATGCAATGGAGAAAAAGATTCTCAATCGTGCAAATAAATCAACAAATTTAAATGATTTAAAGTAAATTTCAATTAGGTCCAAACTTTCCTTATTAAGCATTCTTAAAGAAAGAATACTTAATCCTTGCTAGGGTACCCTGCAGAACAAAGCATAGTAAAATAATACCCTAAAGAAGGGCAGGTTAGTTTACACAACAATTGTAGTCCACTTTATGTAAAACGATTACATAAGTCCCCAGCAGAGTCGCCAAACTGTGAACCCCTCCCCAAAACATCATAAGCATGTGAATGCATGTGACTAAGGAAGAAATGCACGTGATGTGTGAGTCGCCATCTTGTTTAATTATTTTAGGGTAAACTAGGAAAAAACCCTAAGTGACTCCAATTTTAATTAACCTAATTACTAGATTAATTATCCCAATGTTTAAGGCATGGTCTGCGAACCCGAGGTGGATCCCGAGACTATGTCATGCTGATAAACTAACCAATGAATGAATGCTTTGCAGGGTGATTAATGTGATTTAGACCAATGAAATGTGATTTTGATGTTGACTTGCCGCTCGGGGTTAAATCCCAAACGTGCCTACGTACTTCCGTTTGAATGGAAGATCAAAGTCCACGTAGTTCGATAGGCCTTCTTTGAAAGGCTTTGAATGGGTATGCTTTATGCATGAGTGTGTGTATGCTTTGTGCATTTTGTTTAGGCATTTTGCCAAAGTTTGATTGATTTTTTTAGGCATTTGATGCCAAAAATGTTGATTTTAATGGCTTTTAGCCAAAAAGATTGATTTAGGCAATTGTTGCCAAAAATTGATGTGATTTAGGCAATTTATTGCCAAAAATTGGTTAGGCGATTTGTCGCCAAAGTGATTAAGGCATTTGTGCCAAAAGTTGGTATTGGAAGGCGTTTAGCCAAAAGATTTAGGCAATTTGTTTGCCAAAAGTGATTATTCGAGCGTTTGTCGCCAAAATTGATTATTTGAAGGCTTTTAGCCAAAATGAATTGATTTAGGCAATTTTTGCCAAAAGTTGATGTGATTTAGACGATTGTCGCCAAAATGATTGATTTTAAGGCTTTTAGCCAAAAAGAGTGATTTAGGCAATTTGAATGCCAAAATGATTGATTTTAGGTGATTGTCGCCAAAATGATTGATTTTAAGGCTTTTAGCCAAGAAGGTTGATTAATTTAAGGCATTTTTGCCAAAGCTTCTGATTTAAGCGATTTGTCGCTGAAAAGTGGTTAATCTAATTTATAGGCAATTTGTTTGCCAAAAATTGATTAATTGAATTCCAATGTAGGCAATTGATTGCCAAGAAAAAAAAACGTGTTTAATGAAGGCTATTTAGCCACAATTATTGATTAATTGGACTTAAGCCGAATTTGTTCGAAATAAAGGCAATTTCACCATAGTTATTGACTAACTAGGCTTTTAAGCCAATATTGTCGGGTTTAAGCTTTAATACCACGATTATTTATTAACCGGGCATTTAGCCTAAATTTATTTAATTGAGGCAGTTTATTTGCCTAAAGATGTCATGAATGCATTTATGCAGTTATAGAATTATTAAGAGTAGAAGAGAAGAATGTATGACATGCTAAAATTAAATAGGCAGAGTTTTAGTTCATGTACCTGATTTAATCGGTGGCCACTTCTTAACTCCAGGTTAAGCTCCTCATTAAGGGAATATTAATTAATTTTAATTTTAATGACCAAATAACAAAGCAAGAAAATAATAAAGCTAAATAAAAAATGCAGAAAAGCAGTAAAGAATCGCAAGGAGCGTAAGGGAGAATGAGCGTCCGTCAACACAGACTAAGTGTGGAAAACAGAAGGCCCAGGGCCACTATTTATAGGCGAAAAATGGACTGTTTCGGCGGCTGGGCCGCCGGGGTTCAGCGGCTGGGTTCGGCGGCTCGGCCGCCGTGCCCGGCGGCTCGGGTCGAATGAAACCAGCGGCTCGGGCCGCCGTGCCTGGCGGTTGTACTAATTCTCGCTCCGGAGGCTTTTCCGGGAGCTCCGGACCTCCAAAAATAATTCCGGGACCAGTTCCGCGATCCTCGCGACGTCCCAGACGTTTCAAGTACCATATTGGCATAATTTTGGTAAACTTCCAAAATGGCTTTCGATCCGGCCGGACTGTTCGTAGTCCGGGAAAACTGGCTTTTTGAGCCTCAAAAATTTAGGTATTCACAGGCGACTGCAGCCGCTGTCACCGGCGGCGCAGCCGTCGGCAATAGCGGCTGCCACCGCCTTTAAGGGCGACCACCACTGCCGCGGCCGGGAAAACTGGCCCCTTTTTTTTTTAAGCCTCAAAATTTGAGTATTCACAGGCTTCCGCTGGGGGAAGTGGACCTGCTACCTCCAATCAGGGTCCTGCTGCTGAACCAACAAACCCTACCCTTAACCTGGATGACATGCCCTCCAGAACTGCTTCTGAGCTGGAAGCTCAGAAAATGAGAGAGAAACTAGAACTCCTGGAAAGGTCTATTACTGCCCTTAAGACACACAAAGAAGTGGTGGACATGGACTCCTTGTCCTTGTTCCCCGAAGCAAGACTGCCTACAAAATTCAAAATGCCCAACATGGACAAGTTTGATGGAACCACTTGTCCCAAAACGCACCTGAAAATGTATGTGGGTGCCCTTAACCCGTTTGGATTGAGCAGCGAGCTCCTTGCTCAGTTGTTCCAACAATCTCTGACCGGTGCTGCTTTGAGGTGGTTTGTCAGTCTGGACCGGTCTAAGATGAAGACATCTGCAATGCGTTTAATATGCAATATCATTATAATATGGAGGTTGATGTTACTCGAAGGGAACTAGAAACCACTAAACAGAAGAACAATGAACCCTTTTCCTCGTTCCTTACGAGGTGGACGGCCAAGGCTGCCCAAATGATTAACCGGCCTTCTGAGCAAGAACAGGTGGATATAATTATAAAGAACCTGCAGCCTGTCTACCAACAACAACTACAAACCCAGTACCTACCAACGTTTCAGTCGCTCATTGCCACTGCTACGAAGGTAGAAGATTTAATTCAAATGGGGCAACTGAAAGAAGACTCGGGAACCTTAAAATACAAGAAACCTAGCCAAGCTAGCAAAGTCCACGAAGTGGCAAGCATCACCCCCCACGAATCCTTTACGCGTGGGAAATATGAGAAATGGCAATCAGTTGAGAAGAACATATACTGATCTCGGGATGCCAATCCTTTTGGTATTCCGAGAGGCTGTCAAGGCAAATTACATTAAGCCTTTGGAAGCCAGGCCACCACCCAAACCATTACCAAGCAACTACAGAATCGACGAATACTGTGAGTACCATCAGGGTAGTGGACACAAGACTGAAGCGTGCTGGACGCTTAAGAACCGCATCCAAGACCTGGCGGACAACGGTTCAATTATTCCAAGGAGTAAGCCAAACATTAGTAATAATCCCTTACCAAATCACGGGGTAAATGCTATTGTTTCTGACCAGGAATTGATCGATCCTTTCGAGCTATTCCTAGAAATGAATGAAATCTGTGTCCTGGATTTGAATGACCTAACTGAAGAGGTCGATGCTATAACCAGGAGCGGAAGACAATATGAACCACTAGTCCTGGACAAAGTCCAAAATAACCCCTACCAGAGGGCAGATGAACCAAAGGAAGACCCGGTACTCTCACAGTTGAAGAAGACCCAGGCTAAAGTGTCAATCTGGGAACTTCTGGCATCATCCTTTCCTCATCGCCAAGCTCTTTGCAAGGCTTTGAGTCAACTGCAAACATCGGTGGAGGTTAGCCCCGAAGTGCTGGTATCCACCCTCACCCAATCATCAAAGATGCAAAGCATCGGGTTTTCTGATGATGACTTACCCAAGGAGGGAGGCAGTCACAACAATGCCCTTTACGTCACAGTTTAAACCCGAGATAAACTACCCATGGTTCTCATTGATAATGGGTCAGCACTGAACGTCTGCCCACTAAGGGTAGCCAGCTGTCTAGGGTTGGAAGAAACAGATAGTGAAAGCCTACGACAGCACCCGGAGGGAAGTATTGGGGGTTGCTACACTAAAATTGGCAATTGGGCCAGCCATAATGGAGGTACCGTTCCAGGTAATTGATGTGCCTACCAGTTTCAACTTACTTCTAGGTCGACCATGGATACATCATACTAAGGCAGTGCCCTCCTCCCTGCACCAAAAGGTCAAGTTTCCTTATGAGGATAAGGTTATCACTATTCAAGGGGATGATTACAGCCAGCTCAAGAAGCCAAAGGGCCAGCCTCTCTTTGAGGTCAACCCGGAGAATGCCAACCTGCCCCTCTCAGGATTTCAATATGACACTGTGCAGTTCATAGAAGGAAAGACTGCAAACTCTCGAATTCTCTTTGATTTCGGGACGGTGCAAATAAACTGCATAGTGCCTTTGATGCTAAAGATGTCCTATCTGCCGGGAATGATTATGGAAAGGTCCGGAAAGACATACCCCACACTGCAAGCCTGGGAGTGTCCGGTGAATGAGGGGACCTTTGGATTGGGTTATGAGCCCACTAATGAAGACCGTGCTGAGAGAACCAGGAGGGGAAGGAAGGAGAGTATACAAATGCGGCCTTACCTTTTGACTTTGAATGGTTACTTCTGCAAATCGGGAGAAACGATTCCTTATCGTGGCTTCCAAGAACCATTTCACTGCCCGATTGCTAAGAAGATGCTGCCTGGTTAGAAATATTCTCTGATGTCTGGGGCAACAAGCCCGAAACAATAACTGAACTAGAAGTGGAAGACTTCATGCAGCCCAGTCTCTTTGATGAGGTTGCAGTCATTACAGGAAATGATGAGAACCAAGACCTGCTGAGCCTGATCAAGCCGTACGAAGGGCCTCTCACCAACTGGTACACTGAGGAGGAGCGCGCTGCTGATAAACCCCCTCCCGAGTCAAACCTAGAGTCTGTAATCAAGTCCTGTATTGAGTCTGAGTCTGACCCCGAGTCTGAAACCGAGTCAGAGTCCAGTTCCAGTTCTGAGTCGTCTGTGTCGGATTTAGAAAATCCAGACTTTAAATTTGATGTAATTTTTGAGGACGATTCCGTCATAATCAATAAAGGCTTGCAAATTATTGATTACCCCGCGTGTCTATCTTTCCAAGCATTTCCAAGCAAAAATAATGAAAATCGAATAAATGAAATAAAAAATGAAAAGGAAAAAATAATAATTGGCAAAGAAGAAAATGAACATACATACATTGCATCTGACTGTGTGAACAGGGAACAGGTCAGTAAATGTTTGAAGAAGTTTGCCGATTGTTTCATGTGGAAGGCAAGTGACATCACGGGAATTGACCCGACAATAGCGGTGCACAAGATTCCAGTATACCCTGAGGCTAGGCCAGTAAAACAGAAGCTAAGAAAGCTGAAAACAGAATGGTCCTTGAAAATCAAGGAGGAAGTAGCCAAGCAACTGGAAAATAAGTTCATAGAACCCATTGCCTACCCGACGTGGTTAGCAAACATAGTGCCGGTTCCTAAGAAGGTTGGAAAGGTGCGAATGTGTGTGGATTACCGGGATTTGAATAAAGCATGTCCGAAGGATGACTTCCCCCTGCCGCATATTGACTTGTTGGTGGACCGAATGGTTGGACACGAGATGGTCTCCTTGACCGATCTTGCTGTCGGATACAATCAAATAATGATGCATTTGCCAGAAAAAGAGAAAACGGCATTCATCATGGAGTGGGGAACCTACTGCTATAGGGTTATGCCTTTTGGGCTCAAAAATGCCGGGGCAACCTATCAAAGAATGGCAACGACCATCTTCCATGACATGATTCACAAAGAAGTAGAAGTGTACGTGGACGATATGGTTGTTAAATCAAAAACAGCTGAAGAACATACAACAGCACTTGAGAAGTTCTTCCTTAGACTTTGAAAGTACAATTTAAAGCTCAACCCGGCGAAATATCTGTTTGGAGCTACATCCGGAGTATTTCTGGGGCATACGGTCAGTCGGAGGGGCATAGAGATTGACCCTTCAAAAGCCAAAGTCATTTTGGAAATGCCGGCACCGAAGACGGAAAAGGAAGTTCGAGGTTTCTTGGGAAGGCTACAGTACATCAGCCGGTTCATTAATCAATTGGCCGATACTTGTGGTCTGATTTTCAAATTAATCAGGAAAGGAGTATCCGTCAAATGGAAAGAGGATTGTCAGAAAGCTCTTGACCAAGTCAAGCAATATCTGTTATCCCCGCCAATTTTACAGCCACCAAGGCTAGGAAAGCCTTTGCTATTGTACCTATCAGTGACAGAAGAAGCGATGGGTGCGATGCTAGCTCAACAAGCAAAAGATACAAGGGTAGAAAATGCCGTGTATTACCTTAGCAAAAGGATGCTAGACTACGAGCTAAAATACAATAAGATAGAGAAGTTGTGTCTGGCTCTAGTTTGGGCTTGTACAAAGCTGCAGCACTACCTCTCGTGCTACACCACATACGTTATTTCTGAATCGAACCCCTTGAAATTCCTTATGGAGAGGTCGGTTCTTGACAGTAAGATGGCTAAGTGGGTGTCGGTGCTCGCAGCCTATGATTTAAAATTTGTACAACGGAAGGCAGTGAAAGGCGGAGCCTTGGCTAATCAATTAGCAGAATTACCGGTCGAAGACAAAATGCCGGAGGTAGAATTTCCTGATGAAGACTTGTTGAGCTTAAAAAGTGAAGTCTGGGAAATGTACTTCGATGGAGCTTCAAACTACCATGGAAATGGGGTTGGAGTCGTATTCAAAACTCCTTGTGTAGAATACATCCCAATCGTAGTCAAATTAGATTTCGACTGCACCAACAATGAAGCTGAGTATGAAGCTTGCATAAAGGGGTTAGAACCAGCCCTAGAAAAGGAAATAAAGGTCCTCAAGGTTTTCGGGGATTCCAATTTAATAGTCTCCCAAGCTTTGAGAAAATGGAAAATTAAAGAAGAGCGTTTGGTTCCTTACCTACAACGCTTGGACGAATTGGCTCAGCAATTTGAGGATTTATCCTTCCACTACTTGCCGCGAGCCAAAAATCAGTTTGCTGATGCTCTGGCTACTTTGGCCTCCATGGTTAATGTAGGGGGAGACCAAGTCATTCGACCTCTGACAGTTCGGCTACAGAAACAGCCAGCACATATCATGAATTTGGTCGATGACAAGCCCTGGTTTTGGGACGTTTTGGGACATACAGAATTATCTTCAAAATGAAGCCTACCTGGAGGGATCCACCAAGACTGATCAACAGACATTGAGACAGTTAGCATCCGGATATTTCCTTACTGAGGGAGTTCTGTATAAAAGAAGTTGGAATGGCCTGCACCTAAGGTGCGTTGATGAGGGAGAAGCTCAAACCATTATGGACTCCTTGCACAACGGGGAGTCCGGTCCACACATGTATGGGATAGCCTTGGCTCGGAAAATTGTGAACCTGGGTTATTACTGGTTAACTATGAATGTAGATTGCGTGAGGCACACGCAGAAGTGCCATGAGTGTCAAATTTTTGCTAAGCTGCAAAAATAGCCTCCGGTCAATTTGAATCCCATTACTTCACCCTGGCCCTTCGCAACTTGGGGCATAGATGTGATCGAAAAGATCCACCCGAAGGCTTCCAATGGTCATCAATTCATCCTGGTCGCTGTTGATTATTTCACTAAGTGGATTGAGGTAGCCTCCTATTCGGTCTTGAATGCCAAGAAGGCAGCACAGTTCATTCGTACTAACATCCTTTGTCGGTACGGAATGCCATTTGAGATCATAACTGATAATGGGTCTCATTTTCAGAGTCAATTCTCTGATTTGTTGAAAGAAAAGAAGATTCAACATCATAAGTCCTCTCCCTACCGTCCACAAACAAATGGGGCTGTAGAGGCTGCAAACAAGGCTATAAAAGTCATTTTGCAGAAGACGGTTAGAAAGCACAAAGCTTGGCATGAACAGTTGCCAAATGCTCTATGGGGATATAGGACTTCAATCAGAACATCTACTGGGGCAACTCCGTATTCCTTAGTGTATGGTATGGAAGCAGTGTTGCCTATTGAGCTAGAAGTTCAGTCAGCGAGAATTATCCGGGAAAGCCGAATCAGCGAAGCAGATTGGGCTAAGAATTATCATTTGCAACTCTTGGGTATGGATGAAAAGCGATTGCGAGCGATCCACCAAACTCAAGTTTACCAAAGAAGAATGGCACGGCATTTTAATAAGAAGGTCAAAGACCGAAAACTGGAAGAAGGTTGTTTGGTCCTGAAGGAAATCAGACAGCCAATCATAGACCCACGTGGGAAGTTTCATCCTCATTGGGCTGGACCCTATGTGTTGAAGAAAATACTGTCTGGCGGAGCCGTCATTTTGACTGATTTGGATGGTTTGGAATTCACGAATCCATGTAATTTAGATCATTTAAAAAGATATTTTGTATAATAAGCATTGCATAATGTAAAAAGAGCTCCATTAGACCTGATTCTCCTCGAAAAAAGAAATTATGTATCGGAGATATGTAGGCAGCCCTCTTTGGGCGCGGTCTAAACATTAATGAAAAAATCATTTCATCATTCATTCTTCTTTGCCAAAAAAAAAAAAAAAAAAAAAAAAAAGAGGAAAGAAAAGAAAAAAAGTGAAAAAAAGTGAAAAAAAAAGAGAAAAACCTGCTAAGTCGAAAACCCGAAAGGGCGACTTAGGCAAAAGTCGGGGCCCGCTAAGTTGAAAACCCGAAAAGGGCTGCTTAGGCAAAAATTAGAGCTTGAATAATTAAAGTTGGAAAATGCTTGGAAAGCTCAAAAGTCAAATCTCATTCCAATTAAAGCAATAAAGTCAAGCAGAAAGCAAAAGAGTTCAAGAAAATAAATAAATAATGAAGTCTCAGTCCAAAAAAAAAAAAATAAAAACAAAACATATATCCAAAATCCAAAGTCCAAGTGCCAAATAAAAAGTCGAAATAAGGGAAAGACAACAAAAGTCCAAAGAGCCTATAAGAGTCTAGGTGTCCCGTCGCCTCCGTGGGGCAACGTCCTCCGAGTCATCCCTAGCTGCTAAACTCTCTCCAACCTCGCCTGTCCGAGGTGCCCACACAATCTCCTCATCAGTCCCAACCTCATCATCAGCGTCAGCCTGAACCAAACCTTCGACTGCACTCAGCAGTGCGGTCCTCCTTGGCCTCTCAATCGGCCAGACAACGGCAATGAACCAGGTCCGATACTCAGGAGAAATCTGAACACTGGCAGGATTAGGTAAAGGCCTAACCATGTGATGATCTCTAACCCAAGCCCTAAGGACGGCTCAGGTAACACCCGGAGTGATGGCTGAATCAGCTGAAATGTCATCCATAATCGGAACAGTCTGATCTATCCCCATCTGCCTCAAAACGCGAAGCGCAGTACCAAGTACAATGTGTAAGGCCTAAAAGGTTAACTCGGGTATGGCAGATAAAGCAGGTGATACCAAGAAATGTACCACAGTACCACCCTAAGTTGATCTTTTTGACTTCGGAGAACTCTTAGTCCAGCTGTGCATGTTGTGGTTATAAAAAGAGTTCATTTGCCAAAAAAAAAAAAAAGAGGCGAGATGAAAAAAAAAACCCGTTTTCTTTCAAAATGGATAATCATGCATACATATAAGATTTTCAGTACTAACCAAGTGCAGGTACAGTCAAAGTTCAGTACAGAAATACAGTAAAGAAAGAAAGGGAAAATCTAGCAACTATCAGCGACAGGGCCTCCTCCTCCTCCTCTGATCATCAAAGGCCCTATGAGTCCAGGACGAAGTTAGTTCTTGCTGCATCCCGAGAATCAGCTCCATCATCTGATTGACCAATCCGACAGGTGTTGACGCGTGGATTTAAGCCTCCACCTGACCCGATGATGATATGAGGACAAAGGATGAGGTTTCACAATAAACCAAAGGTGTCTGAATCAAAAATCGAACCAAACCGCCCAAAGGAGCCTGACCCATGTTAGGGCTGCGTCACGCAGCTATCACCTGCGTGACGCCACTTCTAGCTACGTCACGCAGCTCTAACGGGTCTGACACCTTTGGCGCGCGCCCGTGCAATGGCCTGCACTGTTTATATGGATACGCGGCAACTGTACGAAAAGTAAGTCGCGTCACGCAGGCTTACGGGTGCGTCACGCATCTCATACCCGCGTGACGCGACTGCCCTGTCGCCCTATTCATATAAATACTGCATTACACAGCAAAAAGGGGACTTTTTGGAACTCTTCTCATTTTTCTCTCAAAAAAGACTAAGGCATTTTAAAGGCAAAGAAAACAATTGCGGCCAGGGTCTTTCCTCAAAGACTCCAGTGAGTAACTTTGAGGAAGATTAAGCCATTAGGCACAGAGGTTAAAAAACTAAAAAAAAAAGAAGAGAAAAGGAGAAAGAACACAAAAAAGAGAGAAAAGAAAGGCTTTTATTGTTAAGTTTGGACGTTGGACATCTCTGGGATCGTGAAGTTTCATCCTTAGATCAATCATATCGTATGCAATCCTCAAATCTGAGGGTTAGGTAATCATCTAATCCATCTTTTTGCATTTTCAGTTATTTATTTGTGAAAACTTTATTTGCTTAACGTTTTTAGTTAGTTTGGTTTGGGTTAGATTACATTTTGCCCATTTTTGAACGTTTCTGGATCATATTAAACCTCTGTTGATAAAAAAGGACACGTAAAAAGGGGATTTGAATGGTAGTTGCGGACCAGAGCAGCCGCGTCACGCAGCCCCTACCTGCGTAACGCGACTGTTCATGTCCAAAAGTCTTTAATTTAGATCGGACCACCTGCGTGACGCAGCTATTCGCAGACCCAGGATACTTTTGTATTTAATGTGATATTTTGAATGGATAATCAATAAAACTGAGAATATTAATAAATCGCGAATAGTTCTGCCACGCAGCTTGGAGTTCCATCACGCGACTGTTCTTCATAGAACAGCCGCGTGACGCAACTATTCCAATTTCCAGTAATACAATAAGAGTTGCGCCACGCGAGTGTTCTTCATAGATCACCCGCGTGATGCGACTGTTCTAAAGTTCCCCTATGAATAAGGATACCCGCGTGACGCGACTGTTCTTCATGGAACAGCTGCGTGACGCGACTGTCCTAAAAATTTCAGTGTGTTTTCCTTATTTCACCTTAATTTTATATTATTAAGTGGGCTTTAATCTTAATTCAAAAATGATCGATCATGGGCAAATTAAATTTTAATCAAACCAAATCATTTAACTTTTAATGATCTTGAGGTTGTTAGATTTTATTTTATTTATTTTTTATTATTATTCATTGTTTATTATCAAATTCGGTTTGTGGCCCGCCTTTAACCATAAGGCAAGAGCGGGTCTTTTCTTTTACTTTTAGTATGTGTTATGAATGGATGGTGGATGATATATCTTATTTGTGATGAATGCAATGGATGAAAATTGATTGGGACGGTTAAGTAATTTTCCACATAGGAACTCGGTTCGATTCATTCGGGTGGGTTTAAATAAATTGGCTTTTTCTAAAATAAAATCAATCTAGAAATTGTAGGTTAAAAGAGGCCGGTTTTTTCCGGGCGTCGGCTTCCAACGGGCCGACGTACCCAATTCCCTTACCTAGAACCTCATTGGTTCGCTTGACTAGTTTTCCGAAATAAAAAGCCTTGAATAAAATGGGTTTAAAATGGAGTCACTTTTACAAAAATAAAAACGGTCCCATTGCCGAAATAATGGGTGGCGACTTAAAATGTTTTTATAAGACTGATTTATTCGGCATTGCGTATCCAAAAAGGTTTTATCACTCTTTTCAATAAAACATTCAAGTAAAACAAAAAAAAATGTGTTTTTTCCGGGGAAAACAACAGGAACCTTGAAATCATACAAAGGAAAATACAAGTCAATATCAAATCTCTTATGAATCCTTTTTGTGAGAGATTTGTCAATCTTTACCTCAGTAATGTCCTCGGGAGGAAGAGCCAGGCGATCCACACTCTCCAGGGAGACCTCCCGAAAAGCTAGAGTGCCGTCAGGAGGATAGTAGGGAATGTTGTATGGAAGACGTAGATTGGCCAGGCCTGGGTGAAGCGGCCCAGTAGCCTCCAAAATAGCCCGGGGAGCCCTGGAAGGACCTGCCGAGCGGCTAGGTCCGGCCCGAGACGGACCCTCAACCGGAGTGGAAGAAGTGGGATCGGTCATAGGCCTCCTCCTTGGAGTCCTAGTCGAGGGACCCGAAGCCCGAGAAGAATGGGTGCCAAGCGGCTGGGAAGGTGCCGATCTCTGAAAACTATCAAGCCGAGATCCAATGGGCTGCATCAAAGCGATTCTGCAGAACTCATCATAATCTCCCTCCAGGATGAACTCCACATGTGGAATACCCTCAGTATGAGCAGCGGTGAGCGTCATCTGCTTTCCCGCTCGCATGTCCTCGGGAGGGGAATAAGGGACAGAACGGCAGCCTCTTATCTGAAGGTCTACTCTCTCGCCCAAGTAATATCGCCGTAGGACGGGGTGCGACAGGACAACCCTCCGCCGAGACAAGGCATCCGACCGCTGGAAGTGGGGGTCGGCTTGAATCCAACTCTGTAGACGGGCAGTCATCGACCTGTGAACCCCTACCCAAAATATCATAGGCATATGAATGCATGTGACTAAGGGAAGAAATGCACGTGAATATATGAGTCGCCACCTTGTTTAATTGTTTTAGGGTAAACTAGGAAAAACCCTAAATGACTCTAATTTTAATTAACCTAGTTACTAGATTAATTATCCCAACGTCTAAGGCATAATCTGCGAACCTGAGGTGGATCCCGAGACTATGTCATGCTGATGAAACTAACCAAAAATGAATGCTTTGCAAGATGATTGGACCAATGGAATGTTTAAGTGAGTTTGAATGATTGCGACTTGCCGCTCGGGGTTAAATCCCTAACGTGCCTACGTACTTCCGTTTGAATGGAAGATCAAAGTCAACGTAGTTCAATAGGCCTCTTCTAGAGGGCTTTAGATGGGATGCTTTATGCATGAGTGTGTGTATGCTTTGTGCATTTTTGTTTAGGCATTTTGCCAAAGAATTGATTGTCACAGGCACTTGGTGCCAAAATGTTGATTTGAGGCTTTTTGCCAAAAGAAAGGATTTGGGCTTATTCTTGCCAAAAGATAAGTTGGGCTTATTTGCTTGCCAAAGATTAATTGGGCTTATTATTGCCAAAAGATTGATTGTTTAGACGATCGTCGCCAAAATTGAATGATTTAAGGCTTTTTAGCCAAAATGAATTGATTTAGGCAATTGTTGCCAAAGGTTGGTTCAAGGCTTTTAGCCAAAAGAAATTGATTTAAGCGATTTGTCGCTATAAAAGAGATTAATTTTCACTTATAAGCAATTTATTTGCTTAAAGTGATTATTTAAAGGCTTTTTATCCAAATTATTGATTTAAGCGATTTGTCGCTATAAAAGATTAACTTTTCACTTATAAGCAATTTGTTTGCCTAAAGTGATTAATTAAATTGAAATATAGGCAATTTATTGCCATAAAAAAAACGTGTTTAAGTAGGACCTTTTAGTCACAATCATTGATTAACTGGACTTAGGCCAAGAACTGTTCGAAATAAAGGCAATTTCACCATAGTTATTGATTAACTAGGCTTCTTTAGCCAATAATGTCAGATTTAAGCTTTAATACCACGATTATTAATTAATCGGGCATTTAAGCTTAATCTTTATTTGATTGAGGCAATTTATTTGCCTAGTGGATGATATGGATGCATTCATGCAGTTATAGAATAAAGAGGAGTAGAAAAGAAGCATGCATGTAGTGCTAAAATTAAATAGGCGTAGTTTAGTTTAATGGCCACTTAATAAAGCAAGAAAAAAAAAATGAAAGCTAAAATAAATAAAATAAAAAAAATGCAGAAAGCGATAAAAGAATCGCAAAGAGCGTAAAGGGAGAAGAGAGGTCCGTCAACACAGACTGTGTCTCAAAACGGAGCCCCGGGGCCGTTTTTTATAGGAAAAACGCACCCCTGGGCGCGTCTGCCCGCCCTAGCTGGGCGGGCGTGCCCGCCCCCGAGGGTGGGCATGCGTGCCTTTCTCTTTTTCTCTTCTTTTTTTTTTCATTCCGAAGGCTTTTCCGGGAGTTTCGGACCTCCAAAAAATATTCCGGGACCAGTTCCGTGATCCTCGTAATTTTTCGGACGTTTCAAGTACCATATTGGCACACTTCCGGTGAACCTTCTGAATGACCTCCGGTCCGGCCGGACTGTTTGCAGTCTGGAAAAATTGGCTCTTTGAGCCTCAAAATTGAGGTATTCATAGACGATTGCAGCCGCTGTCGCCGGCGGCAATAGCGGCTACTGCTGCCTTTAAGGGCGGCTGCGGCCGAGAAAACTGGCTTTTTAGCAAAGTCAAATTAATTGGCACGGCACTGTAGCAGGCGTGTTTTCCTCCATTTAAAGAGTTTCACATGCCACCAACAACATTAGAAGCCTCAAAATTTGAGTATTCACAGTTGCCCCCCACTGGCTATCATAAAAAATGATTTATGAGAGCCAGTGGCTGTCTGAAGGAGCAAATTTTGAGGATGGGCAGAGGAGGAAACCCCGCCGTGGGTTTTTTCTATGCAATGAAATGATCAAATGCATGGATTTATGTTTGCAACTTAAAGTTGTTTTTGCCTCTTTGAGGACTTAAAAAGAAATTTTGCCTCTTAGAGGACTTGAAAAAGAGGTTTTGCCTCTTAGAGGGCTTGAAAAGAGATTTTGCCTCTTAATGAGGGCTTGAAAAAGAGATTTGTTTTATTTTTGTTTTCTTCTTTGAGAACCAAGGGTCCACCTAAAGTCGAAATGATCAAATGGCTTGGTTTTGGGTGAAAATTGGTTGGTTATTGGTTATAGTTTCACCCTAGGTTTTATGTAAAAAAAGGTCAACCATTAACCGGGTTCTACCCTGGGTTTGTGTAAAAGAGATTGACGATGGTTGGGTTCCACCCTGGGTTGTGTATGTTTTTTTTTTTATAACACTTGCCCCTGAATCCGACTTGGAGGATTTTGCCCCCTGCTTGAGAGAATTGATGCCCTTATTAGCTGAAATAGAACTTCTTCTTAACGAAAGACTAAGAAAATTCCGTGATTACTTCTGTGATGGGAGGATGGTGAAGGTTCTTTATCACTTCTTGCCCCTAGAATGGTGCTGACCATGGAATACTTCACAACATTGGTATTGTACTTGTCCAATCGATTGAGGAATCAAAGACAACAAAGCCACTTATATGACTCGAGGAAACGAACAATGTGGATGACATCGCTCGTCTGAAAGGATCGAAGAAACGATGGTCCGAGTGGAGACGAGGTATTAAAGAATTACCTCTCAATGATTATGTTTGACATTTTCTAGGGTTGTTTTAGAAACCCCGGAGATTGAATTGACACTTTCCCCTCTCTTTTTTTTTTTCGAGGAATGACTCAAAGAGTGACGCTTTCAAAACGAACTTTTGAGAATGACTCGATTTTTGTGACTCGTTGTGGAATGACCACTGGTGATGGAGACTTGATTTTAGAGACTCATTAGAGACTCAATTTAGAGACTCAAATGTTTCTTGTAGTGAATTTTAACTCGAAGGAACTCAGTGATTCTTGGAAAAAATGATTTATATATTCCCAAGGAGACCTTTGAAAGCACTTTTTTTTTTCTTTTTTTTTTTTTAATTTTTTTTTTGTTTTTTGGCCTTAACTTTTGCCTAGTAGCCGCCCTTTCGAGTTTTCGACTCTAGCAGGTTCTTTGCCCTAACTTTTGCCTAGACCGCCCTTTCGGGTTTTCAGCCTAGCGGGCTCAATTCTTCCCTGAAGCCGCCCTTTCGGGTTTTCAACTCCAGCTTTTATTTTTCTTTTCTTCTCTTTTTTTTTTACTATTTTTATTATATATTTTATTTTATATTGGCAAAGAGAAAATGCTTTTTATGATGCAGACTTATGTTTGTGACCGCGCCTTTGTGGCTGCCTACGTATCTCCAAGAACTCTTCGGGGGATGGGGAGAATCAGGTCTTTCGTAGTTCCTTCTGGGATGCGAACTTTGTGCTCGGCTGGTGCGGAATTCATCTCCGACTTGATGTTAGTGTGGAATTCCTTTCCATCTATAAAGGATTTTGCACTAAATAAGGATTCTATTTCCTAAAAGGAGTCAGACTTGTCTTCAGGAACTCTATATAAAGAGAGGAACTTCTCAAAGCAAGGGATCTCTTGTTTGTTTTTATGCAATTTCTTCACAGAATTCTCTCTCTCAAAAAGACTTCAAGCATCAAATAATTGTGCCAAGATTCAAGGAAGCCATCAACATAGTTGTGATACAGTTTTTATTCTAAACTCTCATCTTGTTTCTTTCTTTTACTATTGTATTTAATTATGATGGATGATTCAAGAATGAGTGAGTTTAATTTAATTACTATGTCTAGCTAAACTCTTATACTAGGGATTTGATGTAATTTAATTCGATTCCAGCTTATACTATTAGATTTATTTTTCTTTGTTCTTGTTATAACTTATTATTGTGCTTAAGGCCTCCAGGCAGAAAATTTCCCCTGGATTGATTTATTTCAATAATCACATTCGGGAGAAGGGTTATTGATATGAAAAAGGTAATAATTTACTTGAGAATAATAACTTGATGTGGAAACTATATGGTTTGACTCAAGGGGGGTTTTCATAAGTTAATAAATTATTAAGTTGTGAATTCACAGAACAACCATAAAACCTAATGATCTGATTTATGTTTAATTTCACTATTAAGATAGGTAATTAAATTGGATTAGAATAGCTAACAATAAATCGAGAGAGCTTGTTAGTAACCTTAGGGTTGTTTCTCCTACTTGAACAATTAAACTTGATTAATGAACTAATAGAATAAGCTGGATAGAATTGAATGAAATCAAATTCCCTAGTATCTTAATCCTTTGATTTCTTTTTCACCTGAATTTGGTGTTTGATTTCTTTTGTTTTTACTTTGAATTTTATTTACTTTATAGCGAATTCCTTTTATCATCGTCTAAATAATAATAGGTTAACATAATTTTGGTAATTGATAAACAATCCCTGTGGATACGATACTTTCTTACTCTATATTACTTGTTGCGATTTCGTACACTTGCGAAAATAAGCTGTCAAGTTTTTGGCGCCGTTGCCGGGGAATTGGCGTATCAATATCAATACGAATTACCCTGTTATTAATTTAGACACTTTTTCATGTTTATTTAATTTTCTTTTAAGTACTGCTCCAGGTTGTTTTATGCAAAGGAGATCAAGGAGGACTGAACCTCTAATCTTTGATCCGGAAATTGAACGAACTCTTCGAAGGCTCAACGCTGCAAGAAAACCACAAGAAGTAAAAATCGAACAACAGGCAGACATGGCTGACGAAATCGAAAACGAGAACATAGTTGGACCACTACTTCAGCATCCGGTCCGTACCTTAAGGGACTATACAACACCTAATCTGAATGGGACAACCTCAAGTGTTATTAGACCTAGGGTAGAAGCTAATAATTTTGAGATTAAACCCGCAATTATCCAAATGCTTTCTACCTCGATCCAATATGGGGGTTTACCTAGTGAAGATCCTAATGCTCACATCACCAATTTTCTGGAAATTTGTGACTTTTTAAAACAAAACGGTGTTTCTGAAGATGCAATCAAATTAAGACTTTTTCCATTCACTCTTAGGGATAAGGCTAGATCATGGTTACAATCGTGTCCCGCTGGAAGTTTTACAACATGGGATGAATTAGCTCAAAAATTCTTAGCTAAATTCTTTCCGTCCTCAAAAACCACCAAGTTGCGCAATGAGATAATGACATTTGCTCATCATGATCAAGAGAGCTTGTATGAAGCTTGGGAAAGATTCAAGGACTTGTTAAGAAAGTGCCCACATCACAGTTTGCCCAAGTGGTTACAGGTACAAACTTTCTATAATACATTATCTCCTAACATCAAAATTACCTTAGATGCAGCTGCAGGTGGATCCTTTGAAAAGAAAGGAATTGATGAAGCATTTGAGTTGATAGAGGAAATGGCAAGCAATAGCCATTACCAAAACAATACCGAAAGGAGAAGAACTGCAGGAGTCTATGAAATAGACGCCATTACAGCACTTAATGCCAAGGTAGATAACATGGTAAGGAAGTTGGACATGTTAACTACTAATTCTCTAAATTCTGTTATGCAAGTATGTGATAGGTGCAATGGACAACATGGAATTGGGGAATGCATCATGGACTCTTTAACTCCACAAACTTTGGAGCAAGTGAACTATGTGATGAATCAAGGAAGAAAGAATTACCCTTATTCAAATTCATACGATAACAGGTTAAGGAATCATCCTAATCTATCTTATGGTAATCCTAACAATGCCTTGAATGCACCGCCAGGTTTCCACCCTCCAGAAAAGAAATCTCATGATGACCTCCTCACTGCTCTCTCCAAATCACACATGGAATTCATGAATGAAACCAGGGAGAACCATAAAATCCAGCAGGCTGCAATCAGGAATTTGGAGATTCAGCTAGGGCAATTTGCAAACTTGATGGCATCTTGACCCCAAGGTACGTTACCTAGCAATACTGAAAAGAATCCAAAGGAACAAGTGCAAGCTATTACCTTAAGAAGTGGCAAACAATTAGATGAACCACCAAAGGAACAAGTGCAAGCTATTACCTTGAGAAGTGGCAAACAATTAGATGAACCACCAAAGAAAGAAAAGGAAGTAAAAGAACAACCAAAGGTGCCTATCATTGACTTAGAGGAGAAAGAAAAGGTAAAACCATATGTTCCCCCTGTTCCCTTTCCCCAAAGATTAAAGAAAGCACAAGATGACAAGAGCTTCCTCAAATTTCTGGACGTGTTTAAAAAGCTTCAAATCAATATTTCATTTGCTGAAGCTCTTGCTCAAATGCCTAGCTATGCTAAATTCCTAAAAGATATTTTGAGCAAGAAACGAAAAAATTGATGATCAAGGAACGGTAATGTTAATCGAGGAGTGCAGTGCAATTATCCAAAACAAACTGCCTCCAAAGTTGAAAGATCCAGGAAGTTTTTCTATCCCTTGTAACATTGGTAATCTTGACTTTGAAAAAGCTTTGGCAGATTTAGGTGCTAGCATTAACCTTATGTCCTATGAAGTTTTTAAGATGTTAGGTATGGGAGAGCTCAAACCAATAAGGATGTCTTTGCAATTAGCGGATCGGTCAATTAAATATCCTAGAGGGATTGTAGAAGACGTGCTTGTAAAGGTAGGTACATTCATCTTTCCTGTTGATTTTGTTATCCTTGACATTGATGAAGACAGGGAAGGATCTCTAATCGTGGGACGACCTTTTCTTGCAACTGCAAGAGCATTAATAGATGTCTATGAAGGTAAGTTGACTCTAAGAGTTGGACAGGAAGAGATTGTGTTTGATGTACTTAAATCTTGTAAACTTCCTATGGATCATGGAGACTGTTTTAGAATTGATGTTATTGATGAATGTGTGAAGACCACTTTGCATGTTGAAAATAACATTAATGAATCAAGCATCTTGAATGAAAAAGAAAAGGAATCACCTAAGCATGAACTGAAACAACTTCCACCTCATCTAAAACATGCATTCTTAGGTGAAGACCACTCTTTTCCTGTTATTATTTCTTCTCACTTAACACTTGATAAAGAGGAAAGGTTGTTGCAGGTTCTACGTAGGCACAAGAAAGCATTAGGATGGTCTATTTCAGATTTACAAGGAATAAGCCCAAGTGTGTGCATGCATAAAATCTTGATGGAAGAAGACTACAAACCTTCAATCGAACATCAAAGGCGATTAAACCCGAACATGAAGGAGGTAGTCAAGGCTGAAATTATCAAGCTCCTAGATGCCGGCATCATTTATCCAATTTCAGACAGTAATTGGGTAAGTCCTGTCCAAGTTGTTCCAAAGAAGGGAGGTATGACTGTTATTTCTAATGAAAACAATGAATTAATCCCCACAAGAACAGTCACAGGTTGGCGTGTGTGTATAGATTACAGAAAACTAAACAAAGCAACACGCAAAGATCACTTTCCCCTTCCCTTTATTGATCAAATGCTTGAAAGACTTGCAGGTTATCCGTTTTATTGTTTCTTAGATGGCTATTCAGGATACTTCCAAATACCTATAGCCCCTGAAGACCAAGAGAAAACCACATTCACCTGTCCTTATGGCACTTTTGCCTACAGGAGAATGCCTTTTGGGCTATGCAATGCCCCTGCAACCTTTCAAAGGTGCATGATGTCCATCTTTTCAGATATGGTAGAAAAATTTATTGAAATCTTCATGGATGACTTTTCTGTGTTTGGTTCTTCCTTCGATGCATGCCTTCATAACTTATCTTTAGTACTGCAACGATGTGAAGATACTAACCTTGTGTTAAATTGGGAAAAATGTCACTTCATGGTGAGTGAAGGTATTGTCTTAGGGCATAAAATCTCTCAAAAAGGGATTGAAGTAGACAAGGCAAAAATCGAGGTAATTGAAAAACTACCTCCTCCTAACACAGTGAAAGGTATAAGAAGTTTTCTTGGGCATGCAGGATTTTACAGGAGATTCATAAGGGATTTCTCAAAAATCACTAAACCTCTTTGCAATCTACTAGTTAAAGATGTTCCTTTTGATTTTGACAAAGATTGTTTAGATGCTTTTAACAGGTTAAAGAAGGAGTTAATCTCAGCCCCGATCATCACTACACCAGATTGGACTTTACCCTTTGAACTCATGTGTGATGCTAGTGATCATGCTGTAGGAGCTGTTCTTGGACAAAGAAAAGACAAAAAGTTGCATGTTATTTATTATGCCAGTCGCACATTGAATGATGCGCAATTAAACTATGCAACTACGGAAAAAGAATTACTAGCTATTGTTTTTGCTTTTGACAAATTCAGGGCATATCTAATTGGGGCTAAAACAATAGTCTACACAGATCACTCCGCCATCAAATACTTGCTGGAAAAGAAAGATGCAAAACCGAGACTCATTCGTTGGGTACTTCTATTGCAAGAGTTTGACCTAGAAATTCGCAACAAAAAGGGGACCGAGAACCTCGTTGCTGACCATCTTTCCAGGCTTGAATTGGGGGACGAAGACACAAGCGAGCTACAAATCAATGAAAGCTTTCCTCATGAGCAACTTCTTCTAGTAGCAAATGCTCAAACCCCCTGGTACGCTGACATATTTAATTATATTGTTTACAAAATTCCTCCTCCCAATTTTTCTTACCAACAAAGAAAAAAATTTTTTCATGATATCAAATTCTACTATTGGGAGGAGCCATTTTTGTTCAAATATTGCAGTGATCAGCTATTTAGGAGATGTATACCGGAAACTGAAATAGAAAGTGTCCTTAAATTCTGCCATTCAATGGAATGTGGAGGTCACTTTGGAGCAAGCAAAACAGCTGCGCGTATACTAGAAAGTGGTTTGTATTGGCCTAATCTCTTTAAAGATGCTTATAACTATGTTCATCTTTGTGATCGTTGTCAAAGGTTAGGTAATATTTCGAAGAGACATGAAATGCCCCTAAATAGCATCCTTGAAGTCGAAATCTTCGATGTATGGGGTCTGGACTTCATGGGACCTTTTCCACCATCATATTCAAATCAATACATTCTAGTGGCGGTGGATTATGAGTCAAAATGGGCAGAGGCTGTTGCTCTTCCTAATAACGATGCCAAAAGTGTAATGAGCTTCATCAAGAAAAACATTTTTACAAGGCATGGTACTCCTAGGGCAATAATCACGGACGGAGGTAAGCATTTTTGCAATAAATATTTAGACTCCCTTCTTGCAAAATATGGTGTCACTCATCGTGTAGGTACTCCATATCATCCTCAAACAAGTGGACAAGTAGAGGTCACTAACAGGGAAATTAAGAAGATCCTTGAAACCACTGTTGGACAATCACGAAAGGATTGGTCCAAAAAGCTAGACGATACTCTATGGGCCTACAGAACGGCATTCAAAACGCCTATAGGTATGTCTCCATATCGCATGGTGTATGGTAAGGCTTGTCATCTTCCTGTAGAGTTAGAACATAAGGCGTTTTGGGCCATTCAATTTCTCAACTTTAATGCCAAGGAGGTGGGACAAAAATGCTTGTTACAGCTAAACATGATGGATGAATTACGCCTCCATACTTATGAAAGTGCTAAAATATAGAAAGATCGCACTAAACATTGGCACGATAAGCGCATTATCATGAGGGATCTAAAAGTAGGCCAGCAGGTGTTGCTCTATAACTCTAGGCTCCAGTTATTCCCTGGTAAGTTGCGCTCTAGATGGTCTGGACCATTCACAATCAAGGAAATCTTTCCTCATGGCGCGATTGAAATAGTGGATAGTAAGTCGAATCGAAGTTTCAAGGTAAATGCTCAACGTTTGAGACGCTATCATAATGAAAACTTTGAACCCATCAAGAGTACAATTGGTCTTGCTTAGCCTAAACTAAGATAAGTGCGTCGAACTTAATGACGTTAAACAAAAGTGCTTATGGGAGACAACCCATCTATTTTTCTTGCTTAATTTTCATCCATTTATTTATTTTTATCCCTTATTTTATTTGTCAATTCCCCATATTTTCTCCATGAGTGTGCTTTTGTTTTATTTAGAGTTTTTGTAGGGAAAAGTAGAAATCCAGAACAGAGCACGCCCTAGCCGTGCTGGGTGACACGCCCGTGCCATTTTCCAGGGTGCATCCACTCAAAGGTCAGAGAAGAGCACACCTAAGGCGTGCTCAATAGCACGCCCGTGCTACTGAAAAGAGGAAAAGATCACTTGAGAGGCAGGGACAAGCACGCCCAAGGCGTGCCATATAGCACGCCCGTGCTATCCACAGGCACTTTTTCATTCGAGAGGCAGAGAAGAGCACGCCCCAGGCGTGCCCACTGACATGCCCGTGCCATGAGGAGAGAAACCAGCACGCTTAGGCGTGCCCCGAAGCACGCCCGTGCCATAGAAAAGGGCCAAATACCCTTGAAGGTCAGAGAAGAGCACGCCCTAGGCGTGCTAATTGGCACGCCCGTGCTACTTGTGCAATAATCATCACTCAAAGGGTCAAAGAGGAGCACGCCCTAGCCGTGCTCAATAGCACGCCCGTGCCAGGTACGCCTTTTCTTTGTTTTACAGGTCAGTGCAGAGCACGCCCAGGGCGTGCTAATCAGCACAGCCGTGCCACGATCAGACCCACTTATTAATTGGCGCCCCTATTTAAAGAGCACGCTTCCAAACTCTCTCTTTTCCATCCCGCACGCCCTAGCCATCACCTCTTTTCTCCCAAACTTTCTCTTTTCTTCTCCCTTTTCTCTCAAATCAAACACTCTCCACCCAAAATTTTCACATAATCATCTCCAACAATGCCTCCTAGATACAAACGCAGCAGACCCGCATCCTCCGTTGCTGCTCGGAAGCGTACAACTACGCGATCCTCCACGGCTCCTCAACCTCCTTCACCTCCTGCACTTCCATTCGAGTTTGCCTCATCCGATCAACAAGAAAGGTACACAAAATTATCTCTTCGGCCTATTTTACCGAATCGATTTATTGATGAGACTGCTCTAGCACAAGTGGGTCTTAGGGATATTGTGTTAGAACCACTTAAAAGAATAGGGTGGGGGCAATTTCTTGAAATGAAGGACTTAGTTTATGCTCCTTTAACTCTAGAATTTTTCAGTTCTTATTCTTCTTTTATTCGGTTTTTGCCTACATCTCCACCGAGCAAAATTCGCTTTAGGCTTCTTAGTCAGGATTTTGAACTGTCTGTGAATGAGATTAGCCAAATTTTCGGATTCCCCACAGAAAATAGTCAAATTCAAATATCTAGTGATTTTAGTGTACGCAATACTTGGCAAGAATTTACCGGTGAAGTAAATTATAATCCTAGATATTCAAAGGCATCCAAATTAAGAAAACCTTCTTTGCGATACATTCATAAATTTTTGTCCAACACTATATTCGGAAAGAGTGAGAGCGACGGAGTGTTAGGTTTGAATGAATTATATTTTCTGTGGGCTATTGAAAATGGGGTTTTGTTAAATGTTGGGTATTGGCTCTGCCAGAGATTTGCAAGGGTGGCCAGAGCCGACAAAGGGGCTATAATGATGGGGTGTTTTGTAACCCGGATTGCTAGATATCTACAGGTTTGGAACCCGGCTAGGCCAATTTATGATAGTGTAGGAGGGGGGCGTGGTACCAGGCTGGATGTCGATGTTATGATTCATATGAAGTTGATTGAAAAAGTTGGGGATGCATATCGAGTAGTAGGTGTCCCAGAGAATGATTCTGATGATGAAGGAACCGAGGCTGCAGGCGGTGCTGACATGGAGGAGGATATCCCTCCACCTTTTACCTCTTCTTTTGGCGCAGGTACATCCGGTGCTGGTCCATCATTTCAAGGCACATCCAACATGTCAAATGATGAAGTCCTTGCTAGGATGATGTCTCGAATGGACCTCTTTCACACGCGCCTTAACGAGATGGAAACAATGATCACCGACCGTTTCCAGTCCATTGAGATAATGAATGGCAGTCTTGACTCGAGGATGGACACCATGCAAGGCCAACTCCAGACCATCCTCCAACTTCTGCAGCCACCCCCACCACCAGAGAATTGACGGATTTCAATATGTTTTTTTTTTTATTATTATGTTTCTTTTGTTCTAATACATTGTCTTAGTTACTTTCATTTTAACTTGTTTGCTTGGTTCTTTGTTATGTGGATTTTTATAACTTCTTAGTAATTTTTGTTCTTAATGTTTAGTTGCTCCTTTAGCTAAGACACATTCCACAACCTTTCTATTGTATTGTTCAATACAATGTTGGTAAGTTTTCTTCTTCTCTCTTACTGCTTTCTTTCTAAGCAATGCAATAAGTTTGGGGAATTTATACGCATTGGGGACAATGTGATTGATTGAATTGGGGGAAGGGAATTTTAGCTAAATATTTTTGTTTTGGTTAACATGGTTGGAATGATTACAAGCAAGCTTGAAGGTGCTCATGTCTAGTAATAAGTGTTAAACATAATTGATTCTCAATTCTAGCATATTTAAGTTTTGAATTTGAAATTTTGATTTAAACATGTTTATTGATCTAAATTATTTGTTTCTAGAATTTTAAACACTAATTTTATGAAGAGTTATGATGTATAGGTGTGTTTTGATCTAAAGTATTTTAAACCTCGGCATTCCTAGAACAAAACTTAGAAATCCCTTCGAGGCAAAAAATTTAAATGTTTACATTTTGAAAGAGATGATTTAGGCAATTTTTGTTGAAACCTATATTTAGCCTAGACCACCTAAATTAAAAATTGATTGTTTAGACGATCGTCGCCAAAATTGAATGATTTAAGGCTTTTTAGCCAAAATGAATTGATTTAGGCAATTGTTGCCAAAGGTTGGTTCAAGGCTTTTAGCCAAAAGAAATTGATTTAAGCGATTTGTCGCTATAAAAGAGATTAATTTTCACTTATAAGCAATTTATTTGCTTAAAGTGATTATTTAAAGGCTTTTTATCCAAATTATTGATTTAAGCGATTTGTCGCTATAAAAGATTAACTTTTCACTTATAAGCAATTTGTTTGCCTAAAGTGATTAATTAAATTGAAATATAGGCAATTTATTGCCATAAAAAAAACGTGTTTAAGTAGGACCTTTTAGTCACAATCATTGATTAACTGGACTTAGGCCAAGAACTGTTCGAAATAAAGGCAATTTCACCATAGTTATTGATTAACTAGGCTTCTTTAGCCAATAATGTCAGATTTAAGCTTTAATACCACGATTATTAATTAATCGGGCATTTAAGCTTAATCTTTATTTGATTGAGGCAATTTATTTGCCTAGTGGATGATATGGATGCATTCATGCAGTTATAGAATAAAGAGGAGTAGAAAAGAAGCATGCATGTAGTGCTAAAATTAAATAGGCGTAGTTTAGTTTACGTACCTGATTTAATCTCCGACCGCTTCTTAGCTCCAGGTTAAGCTCCTCGTTAAGGGAAATATTAATTAAAATGGAGTTTTAATGGCCACTTAATAAAGCAAGAAAAAAAAAATGAAAGCTAAAATAAATAAAATAAAAAAAATGCAGAAAGCGATAAAAGAATCGCAAAGAGCGTAAAGGGAGAAGAGAGGTCCGTCAACATAGACTGTGTCTCAAAACGGAGCCCCGGGGCCGTTTTTTATAGGAAAAACGCGCCCCTGGGCGCGTCTGCCCGCCCTCGAGGGCGGGCGTGCCCGCCCTTGAGGGTGGGCATGCCCGCCTAGACTGGGCGGGCATGGCCGCCTAGACTGGGCGGGCATGCCCGCCCTAGCTGGGCGGGCGTGCCCGCCCCCGAGGGTGGGCATGCGTGCCTTTCTCTTTTTCTCTTCTTTTTTTTTCGTTCCGGAGGCTTTTCCGGGAGTTTCGGACCTCCAAAAAATATTCCGGGACCAGTTCCGTGATCCTCGTAATTTTTCGGACGTTTCAAGTACCATATTGGCACACTTCCGGTGAACTTTCTGAATGACCTCCGGTCCGGCCGGACTGTTTGCAGTCTGGAAAAATTGGCTCTTTGAGCCTCAAAATTGAGGTATTCATAGACGATTGCAGCCGCTGTCGCCGGCGGCGATAGCGGCTACTGCTGCCTTTAAGGGCGGCTGCGGCCGAGAAAACTGGCTTTTTAGCAAAGTCAAATTAATTGGCACGGCACTGTAGCAGGCGTGTTTTCCTCCATTTAAAGAGTTTCACATGCCACCAACAACATTAGAAGCCTCAAAATTTGAGTATTCACACGACCCCACCTCAACCTATGAAAGATGCAAATATGTTAATAAATTTTTTATTTAACATATGCAAGAATTACTGAGCACATACCTGCTCCAGAGAGCAAGTATCAAAAAAGGCCCTCAGATCCCTCAGCGATTTTTTGTGCCGAACGGTATGAAGGTTTGATCGGTACCATCTCCAAGCCAAAGGTACCAGCCCTAATCCAAGATCAGCACGAATCAGCTCCGGGCGAGTGTAAGGAAAGTACTCAAATGCCCAAGTCTGCAAAAAAGAAGAAACAAGAACCAAATCAAGATAAGCAGAAAAAAAAAAAAACAGAAAGGAAGAATGTTCTTTATATTACCTCCCAGAAGTAGTAGGTCCCGCTGAGTTTACAGTGGCCCCGACTCAGATCACACATGTCATCATACAAGCGGCTTAGAATAGCGCCAGCCCAGTCGTACTCCGCTAGATGGGTCAGATCTTCCAAACTCTTCAAGATAGAAGGATTAAACTTCTCCTTCCTGTTGGACCAGAAGGTCGAAGCAAACAGCAGCAGCAAAGTGAATCTAGCCACCTAAGTAGCTGTCAGCTCTCCCTGCCTATATCTAGCATAAATGTCGGGGGCCTGGAGGGATAACCAGCGTCTGGAAACGCTCAAAGCCAGAGTAGCAGAGCCTGGCCCGACAATCCGAGGCAGGTCTATCCCGATCAGCTCCACCATCCGGTCGGGGGAGATCTCTGTCCCCCAGTCATCATATAACTCGATCGGCCGAATGCCAAAAGGGATCTCGGAGATCACTGAAAAGTCCGCAGGGGTCATTGTCAACTCGCCCCAAGAAAAGTGGAAAGTATTGGTGGTGTCCCACCATCTCTCGGCCAAGGCGCCCAGCAACTCCTTGTGGCTACTCGGACCCACGTCAAAATGCCTCAGGTAGCCCAGATAAGACGGACTGATAATCGCTCCAACTGGGTTATGGTGATCGAATATCTCGATCGGAATTTTGGCCACAGAACTCTCACCCACATCCAATTTAATATAAGGGTCCTAAAAGGTAAAGCAATCTAACAGTTATTCCTCGGTTCCTTACTAAGGATAATATCTTAGTTCTACCCTAGCATGCATACTAATAAAATAGTAAGTGCAGAAAAAAATTCATATTTTGGCCCCTAAGGCCCAAAAAAGTCACAGTTGGCCATAGAGGCCCAAAAATTCACAGTTGGCCACTGAGGGCCAAAATTCACATTTTGGCCACAGAGGTCCAAGAATTCACAATTTCGCCACAGAGGCCCAAAAAATAATTAAAACAAATAAAAGTGAAAGGGAGCTTACCTGGGCGTAGATGCCAGTTACGGAGGCGTGACTGTCAGAGTCCGCCGTAACATTGACCTCCTCGAGGGAAATCCCTAGAGACTCCAGAAAATCCTCGTCGCTGCTGTGGCTCGGAGAAGTCATGATGAGGAAGTTGAGAGAATTTGAGAGAACTCTTTGTTTTGGAGAGTTTAGAATGAATGAAAAGTGAGAATTTCAAGCTATTTATAAGCAAATAGCCAAAAGGCGGGTCTTCTGGACGCGTCCGATTTTCGCCTTCAAAATTTGTGTTTCAGACAACCACCGACTCCCATAAATCTTTTTTATGGTTGCCGGTGGGGGCAACTGTGAATACCCAAATTTTGAGGCTCAAAAAGCCAGTTTTCCCGGACTGTAAACAGTCCGGCAGGACCGGAGGCCATTCGGAAAGTTCATCGAAAGTATGCCAATATGGTACTTGAAACGTGCGAAAAATTACGAGGATCGCAGAACTAGTCCCGGAATATTTTTTGGAGGTCCGAAACTCCCGAAAAAGCCTCCGGAACGAAGACTAGCGCACCTGCCAGCCACGACGGCGGCATCCGCCGGACACGGCGATGCCTGCCGCCTGCCACTGCGGCGCCTGCCGCCGCCCACGGCGGGGGCTACCGCCGACCCCGGCGGCTCCGGCAGCCGGACACGGTGGCAGCGACCGCCCTCCAACCCGATTTTTGCCTATAAATATTGTCCCCGGCACTCCGTTTTGACTCACTCAGTCTATGTTGACGGACGCTCCTTCTCCCCTACGCTCCTTGCGATTCTTTACTGCTTTTTTGCATTTAGCATAGGCTTTTATTATTTTGTTGTTGTGATACTTGGTCACTTAAATTAAATAAATCCTAAATTAATATTCCCCAAATGAGGAGCTTAATTTGGAGTTTTCAAGCTGAAGCTAAGAAGCGGCCGTCGATTAAATCAGGTACATAAACGAAACTCTACCTATTTAATTTTAGCACTTCATGCATATTTCTCTTCTACTCCTAATTGTACAACTGCATAAATGCATTCACGTCATTAATTTGGCAAAATAAAACTTCCTTATTTAAATATGATTAAGCTTAAATACCCGGTTAATTAATAATCGTGGTATTAAAAGCCTAAATCCGACAATATTGGCTTAAAGTACCTAGTCAATTAATGACTATGGTATAATGGCCTTTATTTCAAACAGTCCGGCTTAAGTCCAATTAATCAATAATTGTGGCTAAATGGCCTTAATTAAACATGTTTTTCTTGGCAATAAATTGCCTACATTGCAAATCAATTATCACTTTTGGCAATATGATTGCCTATAAGTAGATTAATCTTTTTTAGCGACAAATCGCTTAAATCGAACTTTTGGCTAAAAAGCCTTAAATCAACACTTTTGGCAAATAAATTGCCTTAAATCAATGAATTTTGGCGACAATCGCCCAATCAACACCTTTTAGCAAACAAATTGCCTAAATCAACTCATTTTGGCTAAGAGCCTTCAAATAATCAAGTTTGGCGAGAATCGCCTAAATCACATCAATTTTGGCAATGAATTGCCTAAATCAATCTTTTGGCTAAAAGCCTTAAATCAACACTTTTGGCAACAAATGCCTAAATCGAATCAATCAATTCTTTGGCAAAATGCCTAAACAAAATTTACAAAGCATACACACACTCATGCATTAAGCATACCCATTCAAAGCCCTTTTAAAAAGGCCTATCGAACTAAGTTGACTTTGATCTTCCATTCAAACGGAAGTACGTAGGCACGTTTAGGATTTAACCCCGAGCAGCAAGTCGAAATCATCGAATTCACTTCAACACTTTTCATTGGTCCAATTACATCTTTTGCCTTGCAAAGCATGCATTCCTTGGTTAGTTCATCAACATGACATGGTCTCGGGATCCACCTCGGGTTCGCAAACCATGCCTTAAACATTGGGATAATTAATCTAGTAATTAGGTTAATTAAAATTGGAGTCAACTTAAGGTTTTTTTCCTAGTTTACCCTAAAATAATTAAACAAGGTGGCGACTCACACATTCACATGCATTTATGCCCTTAGTCATATGTATTTATATGTCTATCTGTTTGGGGGAGGGGTTCACAGATATAATTATTTGTAAATATATTGAAATCTATCTCAGTCACCAGATGTGAGTTCTTAGGTGCACTGAGTAGACTAGTGAACTTAAGTTAGACATTAAGTATGTCTGAACTATCATCTGCATAGTGTTGATAACTAAATCTATGTTTTAGTAGACATATGCTTCGTGTGGAAGGAGAAATTATAACACTATGACATGTGCATCATACCACTTGTGCGAGATGACGACCAAATGAGTTGCCAAGTTAAGTGATCTCAAATGTTGGTTATGTGAGCTCTTTGAGAATAATAGTTCTCTAAACTAGTACCCTTATGACTTTTGACTGATTCTTTAGATATAATTTAGTGATTGTTATCTTAGAGTGTTGCAAAAAAATCATGATTGATGCGATTGTATTTATGGGGCATTTCTAGAAAAGTGAGTTGAATTATGATCGAGAAAATTAATTTGAAGGGAAGATTATTTTGCAGTCACATTTGAGTTTGTTTATAAGCAAACATAATTGTGAACATGAAATATGTTATGAGATCAATGCTAATAATAAATATGATAAATAATCTGGGGTATTGCATACTTTTCTACTCTGTAGAGTTTTTTCTTTTTTCGAGATGTTGTATATCTCTAACAAGCGTATAACAGAGAACTCTCGAAGTATGCTAGTTACACGGTCTATATGCTAAGTATGAATGTCCAACTATATATAGGTCAAGTCTTATCATATGTGAGTGGAAGATGTTGGAATTAATGGATGGGTATGGGTACACCAATGACTAATCTTTTAAACCGGATCCATTAATAATAATTGATAATAATTCATATGTCTAATTATTATTATGAGTATTTAAATAAGTTTAAAAATAATCCTAGTTGGTTAATTTTAGAGAGTTTGTGTTTTAGTTGGATTCTCAATCCAACTAAAACACAAACTCTCTAAAATTAACCAACTAGGATTATATTTAAACTTATTCAAATACTCACAATCCAACTAAATTAAAAAGAAAAGGAGAATATGTTCTCCACTACGTTATCACAAATAGACAAAAATACAAAAAGGACTCTCTAGAAAAACCTATCCTCTCTTTTATTCACATAACGAAGAAAGAAGAGCTTTTAGACTGTGGACAACAGAAGCAATTCGTTTGATTGTGATTGCTCCTATAGTCAACAAACTGATAACGCAAGGCTAGAGGCTGTTCATCCGCTCTGCTACAAGAGGTAAGTATTTGACCCACTACTTTACATATAATGTATGGGTACATATATGATCGTGTGTTTTATTCAGTTACATTTTCTTAGAGTTAGGCTAGTGTTTGAGTTATTATATATTTATTTTTTTTATTTCCCTTTTTTTCAATATGTTTCAATTAATGCTTAAAAATCACATGAACAAATTATTTTTATGCCCTATCCATGCATTCGAAAGTCACTCCTTGATTTAAAACAAAAATGATTGTAAAATATATATAAAATAGAAAAATAAAATAAAAAAATAGACAAATTCTCATCTTTTGTTATCCAAACGTTTTCAATCATGCGGATCATAGACAGTCACACAATCTCGCTTATGCCAGTTGATCCCCAATAATGATGAATTTACCTTAAAAACTGCAAAAAAAATAAATAAATAAATAAAAGGAATAATGATGAATAACAATAAATTCATACACTTATCTTAAAAACCCAGAATTCCTTTAATCGAAAAATCTCTCCAATGGTCGCTACTGCCACTACCACTACAACACTTCTCTCTTGGGTTTCATCTTTAGGATTCACTTTGTCTTCTAACTCTAATGCTTCTACTTCTTCATCATTCTTAATCAGTGGCAGTGGTATATTTAGATTGTCAAATATGAGAAGAACACACATGCATATATAGCAAAATAATAAAAAAAGAACGAAATAAATAAAGAAATTAAAAAAAAAAAACCACAAATGCTTGCAAGTAATTAAAAGTGTACCAGCTATTTTACCATGAATAGTACAGCCATAAACTTACTTCATCTTCATCTTTTTTGTTCTTGCAGTCAATACTCCACCTTCATCAATCCTTCAATTGTCAATAAAGGTTAAGGACTTCAATCTAGAGGAAGTCATCCGAGTCTCTGAATATTTGAGAGAGAGAGAGAAGTGTTATATATAAATTATAATATCATATTGAATTTCAAATTGTAAAATACAACTAATTCTAGATAAAAGCTAAATTTATAATTCAAATAATTCAAAAGTGTTTGTTATTTGTTATATCTGTGAACTATTAATGAGAGTGGATTTTAAAAAATACTAGTCCAATTACAATACATAAAAATAAATAAAAAAATTCAGAAATTCCTAAAAAAAAAAAAAAGAAAGAGAGAATGCTGAATGAATAGAACACCAACTCAGTTTTTTTACTTTTTTTTCTTTTTTGTTTCAGTTTTTTTACTTTTTTTCTTTTTTGTTTCAGGATTATATAGATATATAGATACGAATTTTCAGATTTACTAAGTATTTTTCTTAGAGTTAATTATAAATTTGATATCTCAACTTATTAAAATTTTTTATTTTGGTGTGTCAACGGAAGTCATTTATAATCAGGTGTTTAAATCCAAAATAAAATTTCAATCAGGTGTCTTCGGCTTACATATCAAGCCGGGAATACCAATAGGATATGAATATTGTGCCACAATGGATATTTTGCTGACGTGAAAAAGAATGCTTAGTTGTCAACCATTGGATTAAATTAAATTAGTACACCTTACATTGAAATTAAAGTTTTAACTATTGGAGATCTTAACTTTTTATGAGCTAAGTATATAGGGACTGATTGAATTATTCGTGCAAATAGATATAATCCATGAAATCAAAGAAATTATCACTATGAAAGAGTTGATGGGCAATAATAAAATTAAATAAATATATAAAAGGAATTTCTTGCACACAAAAATATTATTATGGAATATTCACTAAGAATAGCAACGTTAAATCCATGTGTCCTACAAGGTTGTGTCTATAATTTCTTGGAGTGGATATTGGCAAGAATTGATTGAAACTTTAGTGCGGGCTCATCAACATAAGTCTTTGATTAATTTTATTCGATTATGCTTTATTAGTAAATTTTTTATTTATTAATTTTTTATTTTAGCCATACATTATATTTATTATATACTTCATCCGTTCTATAATTTTCATTTTACTTTCATTTTTTATCGGTTCCAGATTATTCTCCTATTTCTTTTTTTAAAAGTGAATAATATTTGAAGTTTATTATGTTACCTTTATCTAATATGTTTTTTTTTTTCAACAAATATAATAGTCAAACTACTATATTATCATTAATTAAATCTTGATATAAAGAAAATTAACATATCACCCTTTAACCTTCCAATAGAATTTTATTTAATCAAATATTTTGATTAATTTCAAGAACAATTCAATATAAATCATTTAATTTTTATAGATACTAACGCAAGGGTATATAAGAAAAAATGAAGCAAAAATTATTATTTAACCATATTAATTAAATTTTCTTAATCTATATGCAAGTCAAATCTGGACACAAATTATAGGACAGAAGGAGTATCATTTATCTTTTTTAGGAAAGTCTTATATGAATATAACTAGGTTTAAATAATAGTTTACTCAATTTGGAATTTTGGATATGGCATCTTCTGAGTAGATAAAACTCACCATCAAAAAGTTTTCCAGAAAGGAGAAAGTCTGTTCACACTTCTACATATTTTCCAGTGTTAGGCATGGAAAGTCTGTTGTATAAAACATCAAAATTCTTGCCCTACATATCTTTGAATCTTCAACTATATATATATATATAGAGAGAGAGAGAGAGAGAGAGAAAGAGAGAGAGAGAGAGAGAGAGAGAGAGAGAGAGAGAAGGAAAAATAACTATGGCAAAGTACTTATTTAGGATACGAAATATATAAATAAAAGAATTGGTAAGTTGTATTATTTGAATTGACGTTATAAAATGATGAATGTGTCAGAATATGGTAGCAACAATAATAGAATTTCTCTACAATTATCATACACAACGCCATGCAGAGGCAGTAAGTAAACACCTGTCTTGCCATCCGAGAGAAATAGCTTTCCCATCATCTCTTTCAAATACTCTAAATCCACCATTACTACTTTCTCCATCAAATTGCAGAGGACAATAATGGGTTCTAATTTTCAAAAGAAGCTTCGCTTGTATCAAACACTTTGAACTTAATTTCAAACCTGCAAATCCATGGCTCTCCATTCTTCCTTTCCATGTCTCCATCTTCTCAAATCTTGGACAATAACTATTTTCTTTATCAAAATTAAGCATACATTTAATTTCTTTACCAAGATGATTCTTTTCTATACTTAACCTTTCTAAGCTCTCTAATGGAAGACAATCATCTAAAGAATCAAACATTGCTGCAAAATAATGTAGAGACTCCATAAATCTTGATAAAAAGCTTCTAGGGCTTCTACTACTTTCTTGCTCTACCAAAATAACAATAGAAGGATTAAATGAGTACACTAATTTTAACGTATCAGAAATTTTAAGAGGATCATTTAAAGTATTTAGATGAAAAACTAAATTAACGGCTACTGTTTCATTCTTCCTTTTCTTGAAATTAATCATCTTTGATCCTCTTAATAATCCTTGAAACTCAAACACTAAATTTTTAAACCCTTTCGAAAAACTAACTAATCTACTCTCAGTTTCTTGCAATTCTTCAATGCTTCTTCCAAATCCTGTTATTCGAAGAAATACCCGATTACTAAATGTAGCTTTCTCTGAGACAGATTGTATTAAAGAAGGCCACTGAAACCCATAGCAAGCATCGAAATCAATAACGTGCAAAGCACGGTTATTGTTTTCTCCTGCTTCTTTCTCAAATTCTTCGAGTATTACTTGGTTTGCAGTGAAATGCGCGAATTGATAATAGGGAGAGACTCTATAGAGATGAGTGACAGCCATGAATTCTTCTTCGCTTGTCGGTTCTTTCATGATCATCTCATAAAACGGAGATTCTCGAGTTAAAACCCTGGCAGATAATCCATCTGCAAAATAAGCAACAACCCGTTGAACAGAATCGCCTGTTAATGATACACTTTGGTATAATTCAGTTAGATTTTGCAAAGCAGAAGGAATATTGTTCTCATCAACAGCAGTTGCAGTAATGAGAAGCAAATGAATTAAATGAAGACCTTTTCCATCTTCAAGAACTACTACTCCTTTTCTTTTACTGTCTGGTTTTAACATTTGTTCTCTCATTTGAAGTAGTCTAAAGATCTTCCCTTCACTTCCTTCATAGAAGTTTAATGGATTGAAACTAAGAGCTTTTATCTCCCTCTTTCTTTTTCTTTCCGGGCTTGAACGATCAGTAACAATTGCTAAACTAAGATTCAAAAGATCTTCTTCTTGTATGGCTTCCATCATTTTTGTGAATGAGAATAAGAAAGAGAGAGAAGTGAAATTGAAACAATGAAAGAGAAAGAGGAGATGTGATTTTAAGGAAGATTAATGGGATCAAAGGGAATAACTCATAGAAATTCCATTGTGTCATGACATGGGAATAGGAACAAAGACAAGAGGGGATAAAGTCATCCTTGTTGATTACATTGGAGATTTTTTTTTTTTTTTTTTTTTCTAAATTCCAAGTGCGGAAAGCATTTAATAAATAATAATTTAATAATTAAGTGTCTACACGAATAATGTAAACACAAACCGCAAGGAATGGAGTTATAGAAATTTACCATGATACTTTTTTTTTAATAATATGCTTTTAACATAAATGAAATTGGTATGCTATATTATCTAAGAGATAAAAACGTGTTGAAATTATGAAGTTCTCGTATGTATGAACGCGAAAGAAAACGTATACACGTTCAATGTTATTAAATCGAATATGCGTCTTAAAACATAAAAAATTAAAAACTAAACATAGGGCGTGTTCGGAAAAATTAATTATTTTAATAGCTGTTAGTTGTTTTAGTAGTATTTAATTGGATAACTTGTGATAAAATGCTAAAAGTTTAATGTTACAGGATTAATCTTTTATAAAATGTTATCTTAACATCTAAGCTAGTTGATATCTTATGTTATCAAACACTATAAAAAATAACTTTTAGCATTTTAAAATTATTTAAAAAGTTATTGTCAAACACAAGCGATAGTTATCTAGCGTTGATCAGTGCCATGTAGAAAAAATTAACGACTAGGAATGGAGACAATTAATAAGGGTATCTTTTTTAAATATATGTTCAAGAATCAGTGTGATAGGTCAAGAAGACATTGAAAATGTAGTAATTATGAATTGGGATGCTTTTGGAAAAACAAAGTACTAATTGTTGTTATGTTTTCAGGTTCTTTGGTAATTCGGAAGCTGAATATAAAGACATATAGAATCGACAAAAGACAGCAGAAAAAATGGGGTATCCAACCAACCTACCGTCCTGTAAGACTTGTCTTTACTTTCTCCTTCTAGATGCTCTTAAATGTAGTATTCTATATACCAACTACCACTTTAATTTTAATATTTGTTTTTAATTAAATTTTCTTTGCCCAAATCTTGTCCTACAGATTTGTATATATATTGTATTAATTCTCGTTCAGTAATGTGGATTGAAAGGGAATTGAATTTGGACAACACCTTCTCATTTGCCCAAAGATTTGGAATGGGCATTAGAAGAAAACCTAATCTTAGTCCTTATCATGTTTTTGCTTTAAATTTTTTATTCTTAATTCCTTTAAATTTCTTCTCTACATAAGACATTTGTGTAGATAATTGCTAAATAAACTCAATTAACAGATGAAAAGTATTTCCAATTCAACCTTTCATTTAATCATTTATTTAAATACCCTTTTTTGTTTCGTATCGATTTTAAAAAATAGGGATATTAATTAGGGATTAAACAAAAATTTTTAAAATTTAGACCCAAAGGCTCCTCTAGTCCCCATAGTCGTTCTTACATAAATTACGCTTTCTGTCCCAAAATATAAGTCGTTTAAGGTTTTTGTACAAAAATTAAATGTTATTATAGAGTTCAAAATGTCTTATTTTCAATAGGAATCTAATTTTGGAAAGAATCTCCCAAATATATGGGTAGCTGTGTTATAAACAACGGAAAATCCTTTATGAAATGGGTGGAGTAGCAGAAAATATAACGAGAAAATCAATTTTCAACATTTAAAAAGAGAAAATACTTTTCTATATATATGGGAAAATAGGGATGAGGTTTACATACTCAGAAACCTGAGAATGAACCGATCAAAATATTGGAATTCAACTTGTGCAACCCATTTTTCCATGAGATGTTGTCAACCAAAAGCCCCCTTGGTGTATAGGAAAATAAATTTTAATCTCATCAGAAATAATTATTCTCAATGAAAAAAAAAATTACGATTTAGAATCAACATAAGAAAATTTATAAGAAATCAAATATAAGAAAGTCAATCAGATTCATTTAGTTAGTCTTCTCACCTATGTGAGGAATTAAATATTTGAGTTTGAGTCCTCTCCACATTTCACCAATTTGATGAACCACGAAAAGGACTACCATTTATTGTGTAATATGAGATTTTATTTGGATGCTAATAAATAAAAAAATAAAAAAAATTTGAAATTCACTTATTTCAATTTTCATTCTCATTCCGATAAATTGGAAACCATTTGTCAGGTCTTGTACTTATTGTCTTAATATAGAGTCTTTGACATATAAAGGAAAGGATATACATTTGTGAGAATAAACATAGTTTTTATATTTTAATAATTTCAATAAATTTTTATTTAATTTTCTACACATACTTTTGTTGGATCGTACAAAAATTGAATAAAAGAACATTAAGGATTGGATAAATGAATTGGGTTAATTAAGGAATAATTAGTGAAGTCATTACATAAAAAAAGGTGTTTGAATAAGTCTCATATAAAGAAAAAGAAAGATCTCTTGAAAATCGTTTCTCCAAAAGTCACGTAAAACATGGAGGCTCCTGTGCTCTCTATTCAACCCTTAATTAATTGTCCTCATTATGGAACACAAGTACGCAATTTTTTTTAATTTAAATTAATAATATGCCTAAACCAGTTAGAATCCAGTTGGTACGTAATCATGATCTCATTATAATATTAATCAAAGTTTAGTTATGTATGTTAAAAATTAAATCATAACGCATATATTTTTGTTTTATAAATGTTATATATATATATATATATATATATATGACACGCATATAAATTTGAGCATAAAAAAATATCTCATTAAAATAATTAATATGCAAAATAAGAAAATCCAATATACATAATATACTCCTTCAATTTGGTTAAATAGAATTTTCTTAGAAGATTAAAGATTGATATTTTAATTTTATTTATACTATCAAGATTTAAAAATAAGAATAATAATAATAATAATAATAATATAGAAATTTAACTATTACATTTATTGATAAATAAGCATATTAAATAAGAGTAAAATAGTATTATGAGATAAGAATTATGAGACAGAGTATATATTTAATCAGAATATTTTCGAGCTGTTCTGTAAATTTTTTATGTGGCCGAATTTAAAGATATTGTTAATTCTTATACTTTATGCACACATAAGGTTAATTTTTCAAGTTCATCTATATCTGTATCCTGGACCAATGTAATAAAGATTGTGTAGTCCATGAAGTTGACACATGGCAAGTTCTTGAACATCCTAGCCATGCAAGAAATAAACTACCTGTATATATATAAGCCAAAAATCTTGGCGATGAAGGACATGATCCATTAATAAGGTAGGAACGATTCCCATATGGGTGGCACCTGCATCCATCAAACATGCACACCATTTCCGGACTTCTCACTGTTGCTAATTCCACGAGAAATCTTTATATATATATATATATATATATATATATATATAAAACATAGGCTTAATCACTAAAAAAGCCTGAATTTTTTATTTTCTTTTAAATTTAATCAATAATTTTCATTTTTTCAATCAATGTATTGTACTTATTTTTTATTGTCAATTATAGTATCTATATGGGGTCGAGTGATGCAGCTCTAGAAGCAAACAAATTTACCCGTCAAAATTTGGATTGCTGATGGTGTAAGTTACTTACTGAAAGTTAATTAAAGTCCGTTAATTACAAAATTGTACTAGATTCTTTCAAACTTGTATTGAAATGAGAAGAAGATTATCTCAACGAAGCAATCTTCCAAATTATAAATCTTAAAAATGATCAATGACCAAAAAATGGCTATATGGATGTGAGCTTATGTAATGTGAGGTCAACTAATAGCAAATAAGCAATAAACTAACTAATTATTGGCGGAGGCCGTGACTGACAAGAAAAAAATAAAGTGAGCTAGTAATTGCCAAAATTAAAAATATGGACTAAATTTACCAAAAATGCCAAAATTTAAATTTTTTTTGGTAATTTAGCCTGAAATATATTATGTACAAATGACAGGAAAATCTTACCAGAAATTAATTTTTATAAAATGTATTTTTTTTCCAAAAGGATAGCTTAAGCACAAGTAAAAAAAGAATGATAATTACTAGTGTGAAAAGACAATTCCGTCTGTGGAAAAAATTGCAAGAATACTTTTTGAAGAAACGTCAAGATTTATATATAATTTTCTCCACGATTATATTTGTGGTTGTAGAAAAACTTTGTGGAAAGGACAAAGATAACATAGTTTCAATCTTTTTAATTTTTTTTTTTTTGTTTGGAATAATTTCAAACTTCATATTCCTTCTTCTGAAATTTCTCTGTTCCAGCTCAAATTAGACTTGGTCAAAGGCTGGTTCCGAATCAGAACCAATCCAAAGTGACCGATTTTGATTTCAGACCAACTCGATTCTAATTTTTGTAATCGAACCAAGTGCAAATGGTGAAACCACAGTTCCGTTAAAGGGAAGCAAGCTAAAAAACTTGAATATCATGTCAAAATCGAAATTGAACCAAAATCAATTGAAATGATTCAATGAAATCCAAGCCAAACGTGGGAGCCTTAAACTGATAATTCGAAGAATCAGCCAGCCATAACTCTAATGTTTTCTGAGATTTTGTGTATTGAACTCCTATTATTGTGTAAGTTTCCAATTTAAAGACACTAATCACAAAGGTATTTAATAATAAAATTAAGAAATATATTAAGTACTAAAAAAATATTAAATTAAGAAATTGCATTGTTTTCTGAACAAGTATTATGCATACACAAATTTGTTTTTGTTTCCTTTTTCCTCTAAACTTAATATTTTTCTATTTTTTGGAAAACCTTGAAATTTGTTTATTCATTAACAAATTTCTCATCTTCAATTTATCCTTTTAAATAAGTTTTCATATTATTAATTAAATCAAGGTTTGATTTACCTAAATTTGGTTATGGATTAAGAAAAATAAATATTCGTTAAAATGAGTATAGTTATGACTATTCGCTAGGAAAAAAAATAGTAATAATTTTAAAAAAATTATTTTTTTATTAATTTGGTCCATAAGAAAATCAATAGACCGAGTCTAGACAAATCTAATTTATTAAATAACAATAAATAAAAGCTCAATAAACCCAAATTCAAAAAAGTAGAGAGTTTGAAAATGGGTTATGCCTTTCCTTTTTGACAATATATGAATATGAGATGCAAAGAACATGAATTGTATTGTGTGAGAAGGTTCACATTTATTCACTTTCAAATGAAAATATGTTTTTATTCTATATATATATATATCCATGTTAGATTCGAGCCATCTCAAATTAATACCTAACCATTTGTCTTTATCTTATATATATTGTAGTATTGTTTCAAGTCATGAAAGAAAAATTGAAAATTATGAAAATAATATAGTTTTAATGACAGTTAAGAAGGTAGTTTGATGTCGGGAAAGACAAAGTCAGAAGTCAAAGATCCACTAGATTCATTCTGTAATTTCTACCAAATTAAATATAAATATTAATTAATTATTAAGAAACCATTCTAAAAAAGTTTTTGAGGGTGAAGCATATCAATCATATATGTTAAAAATAAATATTATATGGATTTCATGATTCAAATTTTTCTTTTAAACTTTTAATTAATATTAATGATTTTGTCCCACTCTATCTTTTAATTGATTATTTTTAACTTTTCTTTCTTTTTTTTTTTTAAAAAAAAAAGATTACTCTTTTTGGTAATAGAAACGATATTATGATAATAAAGTAATATTATAATAAGTTAAGAAAAAAAATTAAAGCGTTCTGAAATTTAAATTCTCATAACGAATTAAGAGTGTTAATTTTTTAGTAATTGTTGAAATAATTATTCAAACTAATTTCAAAGAATATAATTCATGCAATTCAGAATTGGAATATACTTTTCCATGGGAGGGATATAAAAAAACAAAAAAAAAATCATGAATTTTTCAGTTATGAATTAATTAAAAAGTGTATCATTTTGCTGATAATCTTAAGAATATAAACATATATTTAACGGAAACTAAAAAAAAATATCAATATAATTAATATTGCCGAACCTTACCATAACATGCCAACCACTTCAAGACTAAATATATAAATTTATTTACATATATAAAAAGGAAAGCTGAGATTACAAAGAAAGACATAACTTTGGCGTTTTCTTTGGATTTTTACATGATTTGAATATTCTTCTTTTAGGGGAAAAAAGAAAGTTCTATTCTCCAATCTGAAATCAGGATAAAAAAGAAAGAATAGAAGGGGTCAAATTTGTCGTTCAATGCTTTGATTCCTTGTAAAGAAAGGGTCATTTTCTTACCAAAAACCCATTTGTTCCATTACCATTGCATTGGCAGATTCATTGTTCTCAGTTTTGTAAGATACGATCATGATGACTCATATGCTTTTGGTGTCAAAAACGCCATATATTTTTTACCACTCTCAATTTTCAATTTTTCATTTTTGACTCCTTGAATTTGAATATTTTAATTTATAAATTGCATATATTATTTTACTATACACTCTAATTCATAAAATTAAATCGATTAAATAGTATTTAACTGTTAAAAATGTAAAAAATATTGTATAAAAAGTTACATTATTAATTAAATTAGTATTTTGTATATCCAAAATTTAAAATTTTAAAATTATTATTATAATTAGTATGGAGATGTATATAATATTATCAAAATTTATAACTTTAAGTGAAAAAAATGACAGTAAAATTTAAGGTAGAATAAAAATTTGAGTGAAAAAGTAGAACTATGTGAAAATTATGATGTGGTTTCAACAATATATGTCAACTTTTGAAGGCCATATTCTCCAATGTATTTGGGTGGTTAGGACTTATGAGAAATGACACCTCAGCAATACTCTTATTTTTCTCATATTTGGCTTCTCATTTCAAAGATTTGATTTGGGAATTGAATTTTAAGTAATTTTCATCCTTGAAATCAGTGAGAAATAAATATTAACAACTTGGTAGGTAAAAGTTCAAATAATTTAACATGTGATTTTAATACTCTCTTCCTTATAAAATAATTGGGACAGTTTTAGAATAAATATCTAGAGAATGGTAAAAAAATTTTAACAGAGATTGGGTAATTAATATATTCAAGATCCCATGAATTCCCTTCTCTTAATTAGGAGTATGGACTTTTTCATGTGAAATAATTGTCTCATTCCCTAGATCTCAAGTCTAGGGTAGTTTGTTACTTGTAATAAATTCTATAGATAATTAGTATAAATCTAGTATTGTTTGAAAATTTTATATTTTTTTATTTAATTGTCAAAGTTAAAAGCATCTATAATATTTGGATCATAAAACAAACAAACAAACAAAAGCTTGGATATCAATAAAAATAAATAAGACCACTAGCTAAATTTGATCCGATGGCTAAAACAGACTTTGAAAAATTTGAATGCCTTGCATATCGTAAACAAGCAAAAACAAGCAAGATTGAAAGTTTTGATTATAAAGACCAATCAATTACTTTTTATAGTCATATAAATTTACGTTTAGTTGCTCATTAGTTTTTCAACTGCTTATATATATCCAGCACAACTTAAATAGAACAATAATTTTAATTATCATGGAATCATCTTCGGAGAAAAGCTGCAGGCAAGAATCTTTTTAGCTTTTTTCCATAGATAATCAAGACTGATCCTAACAATGGCCAACTTGTTACAACAGCAATGAAAGCTAGCAACCATATTGATTTTCCATGTCGTCGAGAAATCTGATTTTTTTGTCTTGTTGTATCGGGAAACTTGTCTTCCTGGATGTTTTTACTGTGTTCGGAGTTTTGAGCAGTTCCTGATACAAAATCAGACTTTACTTCTGCATGATGCTCTTCTTGTCCTACAGCAGAAATCATTTTGTTAGTTTTTTTTTTTTTTTTTTTGCACTTCCCGTGACGAAGCTTTCTTATCGGTTTTTTGAATTATTATTCATCAGATACATTATCAGATCGTCTTCTTTACTCACCGCCCACTGCAACCACCATTCCATCCTGTGCAATGTTTAAATATGGGCCCTGATCAATTGAAATTCCTTCAGATGAATGCAAGTTCACAGTAAGCTCCTGCAAATACGGTGAAAGAAAGAAGTTTCAAATTACGAAAATTGGAATTTGCGGAATGAAGAGAAACTTGGACTAATGAGCCTCATATCCAATAATTCAACAGGATTCAAAGACAACATTTGCAACCACAAGTTCTAAAACTTATAATATTATTTTGTCAGTTTGACAGGTAAAATCATTGTAGGTAACAACATTGCACCTTTTGTACATGCATGTAAGGACTAGTGTGTAGAACACTGAGATATTCATTAACAGCCCTTACCCACCTGCAAACATAGAGATATAGGAGAATTAGAAACTAACAAAAACAACAGAGGTATTCAGTATCAAAAATTAAAGGTCTGTGCAATATTCCTTCCTTAAGGATCACAATTTAGTGACCAAATGATTGTACCGAATAATTCACCAATAACAAAGAATATCCTATAGCAACCGTAAGTACCACAAGCTGGCTGCAGATAATCCTTCAAAGAATGCAAGGTGTCCTCCATTCCTTGGTGTGGCCAACACAATATTTTTATTTGCTCTGACAAGAAGGAAAAGCATGTAAAATGTAAATGTATGTCTACGCGCATAATTACATAAATGCATTAGATCAATCAGGACCATGACAATAGGTATTCTAAGAGGAAAAAATAACTGAAAAAAAAAAAAAAAATTGGTTCCACCTGCATTCATCCCAAGGAATGGCTTCCCTAGTGCAAACTGGATCATCCAGGGCACTAATACAAAGTAATGGTACTGAAACATTTCTTACATAATAGGAACTGCTACAGTGCCTGTAGTATGTATCCACAGTCTGGAAGAACATTACAATATTTTTGGTTAGTCACAGAATAGAAGTTTGAAGAACTAGATGGAATGTGTCAGTTATCATCTATTGATACCTCAAATTTCCCAACAAGGCAGGTCGCACAGTTGTCAAAATCTCGAATTGAGCGTGACTTTCAAAGCACAAGATTATATAATCAAGTAAAAAGCTTTTGTCAGAGAAGACGAGAAAGATAACATATGTATAATCACAATAACGCCTATATGCCAGACATACAATACTTTGAAAATGTTAGCTATCATGAAAACTATTCTCATGGAAATCATAAAAGAAGGAGTGAATTACTACTCAGTTCCTCAGTCATACTCAAAATACTTTTGGAATGTCGACTATCCCACATCGGTGAATAAAGGAACAATTAATGGGAATAAATGTTGCAGCAACTAAAGAAAAATAGCTTAGGCCATTTTGGTGGAAGTAAGCAATGAAGAAGCCCAAGTCAAACCAAACCGTCCCAATTTGATTCAACACTCCATGGGCCCAAAAATCCAACAAACACATATATAATCCTTTGGTTTTATTCCCATTGCACTACTTAATCCTTTCATTAAATTCACCATTAATTAGAAAGATTAAGTAATGTAAGACGACAAAATCAAGGGACTGTATAATTAAATTTTAAAAATAAGAGGTACATATTAATATATTTGAGTATAGCCAAGGGACAAAATAGTGAATCACTCTTTTATGCGCCTTTACATGCCATGTAACTATCATGTGCATTTGTTAGAGGCAATAACAACATTTCACTTGCAATTAATAGAAATAAACAAAAGAACGAAGTAGTGTAATGAAGATAAAACCAAGGAACTATATAATTAAATTCAAAAATAGAGGGTCATGACTACTGCATTTGAGTATAATCAGAGGAATAAATAATTCACTCTAAAAGAAAATGTAGCTTTAAACATAGAATGTTACAAGTGATTGGCATTCAAGCGATCTCATGAAAACTATTCAACTGAAAGTAAAATAAAACCCTCAAGAGAATAGAAGAAGGAAAGCTTGACTAAGTAACAAAAGCAAATTGTTAGGACCAAAGGGTTTGATAACCCTTTAACTTAGGTTAATCAAGCCCCTTAATTTTAATTGCATGCAATTGAGCCCTCTATCTCCTCAAATTTGAATATTTAGGCCTAACTCAAAAAAGCATCAATGAAAAATCTGTTAATGAAGTTAATAAACTTCCTCCTCCATTAACACTGATAAAAAATTGTTTAAAAATTGAAAATGGGCTCAAAACACATAATGGTAATCTGCACCGACATTTCTCAAATTCAATGGCGCCTAAAAGCAAACAGCTTAAGGAGAAAATGAAGTTGTGAAACAACTGTGACAATGAGGGAAACTCGACTTGGAGAACTAACTCAAACTCAGCTATTCCACCAATTGAGTTACCCAACATAAAACTAGGAACACCGGTGAAATGAAAAGAAGGATAAGGTGAAGCTGGAAAAGAAAGAAGATATTGAGATCAAGATTGACATTAAAAGTGAAGATGAAGAAGCCAAATAGTGATGGGACCAAAAACACCATTGTGAATCTGTGATTGAATATGATTGAATATTGAGTGTTTACAATGTTAAGATTCAACACTTGTCTCATTTTTCTGTTTGATAAAAATGGAAGACATGATAGGAAACATACAAGTTTAAGCCCATTACCAGAGACCCTTTAGGGGGGGAAAAAACAAAAAAGAAAAAACTTCTGACTTAATATTTACTGGTGATTTATTTGGAAGGGAAACCAAAAAGACATTTAGTCAAAGGAAGCCCCTGAAACAGAAAACCGGCAAAGGAAGCAAGGGAAACTCAAAGAAGATAGGGGATAAGAAATTGGCCACCACAACCCCCACAAAAGTTAAAAAGAGAGAGAGAGAGAGAGCTGAAGTCTATTTCTATATTCATTCACTACCTGATATGCAGACTAGCCTTTGAATGTGCACGTTATACTTGGAGAAAAAGGAAAATAATAGCTTTTAGCAGCTATCCAACATGCCACAAGTTACAGCATGAGCATGAAAAGCTGAAGGTTTATGAAAGCATCTTGAAAAAGAGTGGTTGATAAAGGAAGATGATTGCAAGGAAAAAAAATTAAGATAAAGAATTTCTCCTGGTCAAAAACATGCATAGGAAGTGTTTTTTTTTTTTTTTTAGCTTGACTTTGTAACTCTAGATATAACAACATACACAGCCATTAATAAAAGAATAAAGTTTACATCACCAGTACAAAGAAGAATAGTCCGAAATTCACAAGCTATTAATTTGTAATCAACAACTACGTGGTAAACCACATGCCTGTGTCCATCACCCTCAGACAGATGTTACCAAAAGCAGATTAATTGTTCCACCTATATCTAGTCCAAGGAAAAATTGCAGAACAAGATCATAATGCAAATGTTTTACCCGACAATTTCCAATGAAAAATGGTAGCACAACATGTGCCTTTTTTTTTCCTATTAAAGCAATACATATTCATTATTGTCAGTGTTGATTAAGCGATGCATACCAACCAACACTAGCATAGACATACCATTCTTATTTCTAAGTGTGCTTATCATTTTTATTAGAAGATTGTCCTACATACATAAGAATCCAACAGGAGAAAAATATTGATCAGTAGTCAAACTACAAAGAACACCCAATACGCCTTTTGCCAGGCAATATCCATTGTTCACAGTAAATGAACAAGCCTAAAAAGAGAGGAAAAAAGGAAAGGAAAGAAAGATATTATCAAACTAAAGCCAATTACTAAAAACTCATTTTTGATGTGTATGCAGACTTGTATTGAAAAAACCTAAATTTTTTTAAAAAATAACATGTTACAAAGAAAGTAAACAAAAATGGAGACAGAAGACCTGAAAAGGCTAAACATCATAATAGAATAGGGCAATTCTTGCAATCAAGTACTTAATTTGCTATGCTGATTTGGCTACTAACATGTTCACTCTAAATTCTTTGCATGCAGAAGATTATCAAGAACATTAGGAGGAACCAACCTTTTTTATGCCTTCCCAATTAGCAAGCCGAGTAAAATGAGGCTCATGTCTGCAATGATAATTTGGAATCTTTCAATGAATTTTACTAAGCACCACCATCTAGATTTCACACTCAATAACTCGATTAAAAAGGTTAACACAAACATACAATTTTGCATAACCTTGAAGGCCAATTGCTAAAGCCCTGTCATAGAACTTTTGCAACAGTCTGCGGCATATAAATCTATCTCCAATCTACAAAAGAACATAAATATCAATAATTACATAGTGGAAGAAACAATACATATGACGTGAAACAAACTAAACTTGATGTATCTACACATTTGTTCCAGGTATTATTTGTTGCATTAGGTCCAACCCCTAACTACAAGAATTGATAACTATAATATGGATTCATATTAGCCAGAGATACTGTGAGTTTCAAGCACGACACAACAAGCTCTAAGCATTATATAAATGAAACGACAAAGGAGGCTTGAGTCTCATTACTATTTCATTTTAAGCAAGAACGCATTATTGATTCATTTTTAAGTAAGAAACAGAACCTAAATATTTAAGGCTTTCCTATGGAAGTTCAATTCCTATACAATCATGTAAAGCCATAATTGTCTCAGCAATAATGTGTGACCAAATATTTTCTTGAGACAAAATTATGGCTTTGTATAAATGTTATAATATGTTTCTCCAAAAGAAAAATGTTAAAAAGTTATCTGCTTTAACGTATTAGCCTGAAATGCACAGCAATTGCCATTTTTAATTGATGTAGAGTAGAGGAAGAGCAAAATAGGTGAGGAGTGAGACAGGTTATGCAGGAGCATTAATTAGAACCAAGCATCCAAATTAATTAACAATAATTAGGAGCATGCATCTAAATTAATTAGGATTTCAATCTGTCTTTTAATTTTTCTTCTTTTAATAATCCAATTTAATGAAGAATGTGAACAGCTTGTAGTTAATTAAGTAATATAATTTCTCGAATTAGGGGAACATGATACCGCAACAATACGAGTACTTAAGAACAAAGGAAAAAGAAAGTATTGAGGAGGGATTCAATAATACCCAATTCGTCATCTGTGCTCCACACAACAAAAGAGGGAACTAATATAGGCTCCAATCAACTGCCAATCTAAGGGAAAAAGAAATCCTACTTAATGGTGTCCTAATAAGCAGCAAATACCATAACAGATTTCATAATCAGATATCCTGAAGTATTGGACTCGAAAGAAATTTGTCCATGTAAAGAAAAACCTAATATTACTAGAACTAAAATTGCAAAAAGCATAGCAGTGAACTTCCTTTTGTTATGCCATTTGCATCTCTTTGTTGGCAAAGGCAATGATGACAATGGTATATTTCTCTTTCATTGCAACAATATTTTTTGTATGGAAGTATAGTGTCAACTACAAGAGCATTTTGATTCTTGAACTCTTAAGTTTTGGCATCAACTTGGATTGAAGATTAAAACTCTAAACATTTCCAATAAAACGCTCATCATCTTGCTTTTATTCAATAACTGTTGGCTATACCTGTCCTCCATTACTACAGTTGGACTTGATACAGCTAGTAAATTGCTTATAACTCTGTTCTCATTTCAAAATTTTGTTGTTAGAAGGAATTAATTGGAAAGTTGCATCAAAATCTTCAAGCTGCTCCAAGTTTCAGCAACTGATCGTCTCATTGACAGTAATTGCTTTACATTTAATAATATCTAAAAAAATCCTCTCTTGAGGAAACGCTTCGCATTTAAACCATTCAGCTGTGAACAACTGACTGTCTCACTGAAAGAAAACTTTCAGAAAATGTGTCTTATTTAGCAAAGAGATGGAACCATCTTTTTGCCTTCTTTGAATGTGAAAATTCAGTATTTCACCCTCTTAATGGTGCCTGAGTGCATATATGTGAGTATTCTTATATATATATATATATATATATATATATATATATATATATATATATATATATATATAGACACACATATAGACACACAAGCACACACACATATACACTAGAGGAGTTCATAAACAATGTTATGACCTTGTTTACTACCCAAACAAAAAAGACAGAAAAAAGAATGTTGTCAACTAAATAGATGAAATGGAGGCAAAAAAGTAAAAATTATCAGTAGACATATGCAAGAAATGGGAGAAATTTCAACCCTCATGAATAACTCTGTTTGAAAGATTAAATTCCTTAGAGAGGTTTTACATTAAGCTGAAACACTGACCAAGAGATCCCATGGATTGCAAATGGCTGCAGCCCCTGCAACATGAGTTCTCTCCCCATCCTCCCCAAGATATTTTACCTGTAATCAAATTGTTAAGAATAAAGAATCAGTATAGATATTGAGCTATCAATAGTATTATTGGATGACACCAAATTTGACTGAGCGACAATGAACAAATAGATCTTTGAGCAATAACTATATACATCCCACAAAGAGACTAATATGAACTGCAAATTATTTATTTCAAGCCAATATGAACAAGAAGCCTCCTGCATAACCAGTTAGCACTGAAACTAACTTCACAAAATTGTCAAGGTACTCTTCCTTCCGTGATATTGTAAATTGTTTTTATGGTCATCAACCAAATGACATGCTAATTTGAATCTAAAAGGAAAAAAAAAAGGAGAAATCTGAACAACAAACAATTTCAATTTAAGGACTTGGCTCTGCAACCTCCAAAATAAAGTTAATCAACCTCAGGCAGAATCTGTGGTATAGAATCCTTTCAACCACAGACAGAAAGCTTATTAATTTGAAAACTGACCTCCACAGGTTCCTAGAGAGGAAGAGGACTTCACCGGAGAAATTTATTTTCTCTAGGGATTGAAAGATTAACAATGCAAATTTGAAGGGAAAGGGTGGGACAACACACCTTCAATAATGAGAAAGCCTCAAGTGGACAGAAGACCTTCCTAATTTGAAGGTAATTTTTTTTCTTCCTTCCTAAAAACCAATTAATGAATGTCTGCTAATTTTGTTCAGCCACATTCTGTTGGATCTATTCATAGTTATTAAAGGTGCACCTCAGGCACGCCTCAGGCGCGCCTTACTTAAGGCTCAAGGGCTTGCGCCTCAACTACCCTGAGGCAGGCGACTTCACTCAGGCTATCACCTTTGGGTAGAGGCATGCGCCTTTTTTGCGCCTAACGCTCGAGAAAGGCGCGCCTTTCTATTTTTTGTTTTCCAGAACAAGTCACCTAGGGTTTTTTTTTTCCAATATAAAGCTATCTAGCCAACATCAGCTTACACAAAATAAATAAATAAATATAAAAGAAATAAAATGCAACACAAAAACCGGTGATGTGCTTTGTGATCCAACCTCCACTCCATCTAGCACTCACCTCTTGCAATCTAGTCTTTAGCCTAATTCCATCCAAATATAACTCTTTCAATTTTTCTTCCTATATTTGCTTTCTATTTCTTTTCTATTTTTCAGTCTTTTGATTATACTCTTTTCCATCTTAACTTTAATATCTTAAAATAAAACTTGTCATCTTGCCATTTTTTTTCTTGTTTATACGTGTTTCTTTTCATGTTTTCTACTTTTTTCTTTGTTTTTTTCTTTGTTTTTTTTTTTTTTTTTTTTTTTGCGCCTCACTTCACTCAGGCACGCAACTTCGCCTGGAGGCTAGCGCCTAGGCTCCAGCAGCCCTTTGCACCTTAGTGCGCCTTGCACCTTTAATTACTATGGATCCAGTTAAAATTCAACATTTGTTTGCATGGGGGAAAAGAAAAGAAAATTTCATAAAATACCTTTCTTATCAACTACTTTTCAAGAAGAGAGGGGAGGGGGAGGGGGAGGGGGGGAGATAATAAATGAAGGAAGACTATATCACTAAGAAAAGGATAAGAGACCCTATCAACAGCTGTCAGCTAGGCCGCTAAGGAATTTGGCCAACAAACACAAATGGAAAAAACCCCATGAAGCTTAGGAAATTAAAGTCTCAAAGATTTATACACACCCAAAACAACTTACCAGAACGTTGGCACCAATGCTAGTTCCAACAGCAAATAAAGGAGCCTTGGGAAATTCGTGATGGAGATAATTAATGACTATCCTTATATCTTCTGTCCACCCAGCATTGTAAAAGCAATCAGACTGCACAATATATTAATGAAAGGGAGAAAAACTTATATTCAGTAAGAAAAATAGATATACCATCAAGCTTATTGAGAAGCTCCATAAATGATACTGCTCAACTGATAATTGTCTATTCTTTAAAATATTTGAGATTTTGATAGTATTTATGGATTTTCAAAAACATGAGAAAGCTTCTAATCCTTAGAGATTAAAAAGTCTATTTTAATTGAACACCAAATGAGATCTATCACTTTGTGACTGATCAAGATCTAGGTTTCATGCATAATTTATTGTTGTTCCTCTGTGTGTATATGCATATATATAAGTATTCAGTTCCTGACTGAAACAAGTCCTTTCATGTATCCACTTGTGAAATTGAGTAAATCTTAATATTCAAGCAGAGGAAAGACCAATTTATTTACTTGGGACTCAGGAAGTCAAAGAGGTTAAATAAACTTAAGAGAAAATTAAGATAGAATAAGTCCTCGCAAACTATATATCATAAGCTTCATGTTTTCAATCAGCATCATATGATCTCACTATAAATCTGTAATCATATCAACTTGCTGTATTTTCTTACATTCCAGCATTAGCTTTATGGAGAAAATAGACCAGGATTTAACTCACCCCAAACGCTAGCTGAAGGACAGGAGATTTCTGCAAGTCTTACATATAGCTTAAACTCCTTATCCCAAACCAATGTGAGACAAGATACTCCCTTACATTCAGGCATGAACATTTAGAGCATGAAGTTTATGGGCAAACACATTTGCAAATGATCCAAAATTGAAGTAGGGTAGGCTCTAATACCATATGAAGAAAATGGACCTTTTATATATAGCTTTGGTACCATGTTATAATTGCAGTCCAACTATTGCCAACCACTAGCCAATTAGATAGTTGGCCTCCACTAATTATATGCCCTTGTGCTTCTCCAAAAATGCAGCTGGCTATGGGGTCAGGCTGCTGGGACTAGACATCCAGACAGGAAATTGGACAACCAGACCAAACCTGCTCTAATACCAATTGTTATAAACTCAGAAGAATCGTATCTCAAAAGCTAGCCATTCATTTCCAAACAAGTTTTCAATGTCCAATGTCCGTTAAAGAAGTAATTTTCATTATTTATTGAAAAAAAATTTAAAAACTTGTAGTCAGAAATTGTTAACATAGATGAAGCCATTAAACAATTGAGACTGTTAACAAAACAATTGATACCTTGTCTTAACAGAAAATTTCCAAGTGAGTTGAAATGACATGCTTTTATGAATAAAATAGAAAAAACATAAGTCTTCCACAGTGTCCATAACACATAATTGCTGTGAAGATCAAAACCAAACAAATTCTACATGCCAACACAATTGAACATAGCAAGAGGTCAAAATATTTGGTAGCAACAAAGTGTTACTTCTGCCACAAAATATCAAGAGTAGAACAACTGTAAAATTGCACACTATCTCCTTGACAAGGAAGGAAATGGTCCTTAATGTTATTGCATTTCTTAACCTGAAAATGCATTTATTGAACTGAAAGAGGAAAAAAAAAAAAAAAGAAAAAGAAAACTTACTGTAATTGAAACACCACCCAGTCCTCGATGATTGCTAACAACAACGTTCCACCCACGTTTTGCCACATTGAAGACAAGATGCTTTATGTACTACAATTTATATCAAACATATGAAAGATGTTTCATATACTATAGTTCACATAAATAAAATAACCAAGCATAGGTGCAATACTACAAGTGAGCACACGTGCACATACATACGTAACATATACACATGTGAATCCATCCATAAATCAATCCTTTAAACTACTTTGATAAGACAAGAGCACATAGAAATCAAGTGACTACCAGATGTTAAAATCATTAAAGAATGATAAAGTAATAGTTTCTAAATCCCACTGCTGTCTCACTTACCATAATTTTTATTGATCCCGCATATTTGCTTATGTTATGTTTGGAGGAAATATTTGAATGAAAAGAAATAAAAAAAAAAAAATGCATGAGAATTTAGCTTGGATGAGTCTTCTAGTTTGGCGGTTCTCATTTGTGGAGTTGGAACAACTAAAACTGCAGGTTTCCACATTAGAAATCTCATTGCATCTCATTAATCATCAAAGAAATAAATGCAGGTTTCCAAATTTTATTCAGTTATAGTTGGTTTGGGAAAGGAAAAAAAAACGAAATTTACAGTGTTTTAGATATTAAAGCATTCGATTTTAAAAGTTTAAGTTTTCGGAATTCATATTACAGTTGGCAAACGAATTAGAAAAAATAAACCTCAGAGATTACAAACAAAGATGCATACTTATGAAACTAGATAGTTTCTTCAAGCTGTGTTTTGCATTACTGTTTGAGCCACTGTTTAGAAAAATCACTTTGTTCAAAACACTGATCAGATCATTAAAGTTTGTTTTTAGGGTGAATTTCATATATACTGGTCATAGAAGTTCCAAAACAGTTAAACAGCATTCCAAAACTGCTTTTTTCCAACAGTGTTTAAAAGAATGTTCCAACCACAATGCCAAACAGTCTCTTCCAATTTGTTCACTACTTATGAGCTACTAAGTATTTAGTTCATAACACAGTTTTCATGTCCTCAACCAAGGTCTCAAAAAAAAAAAAAAAAAAAAAAAACTGAAAGGATTACTAAGCCCTTGCACTAGCAACTTTTTAAGTTCAAAATATACATAACATTTGAGGCTTGTGTAAATAGTTTTCCAGTGAACTTCACTTCCAAATCAAACGAATTAGCAAGAGACTGAACTTGTATATCCTGCAGAACCACCTAAAAAACATAATGAAATTTAGAGCAAAATTACAAGATTATCTAACTTACAGCAGCAGCAGAGTCACTTGTCAAGCCAGGAATCACAACAACAATAGGAGTTGTATCGTCTTTTGGAATGGCATTATTCATGAGAAAACAATCTCCTGAAACTGCAGGGAAATTGAACTTTATTGATTGGAAGCCCAAAATGTGGGTACGTATAGATTATCAGAGAACTTCACTTACCATCAGAATGCATCAACCAGTCCAAAGCAATGGTTCCACCATCAGAAGTATAATACATTTGTCTAAAAGCCCATATATTTACATAGACATTTTTTAGATATAAACAAACTTAAACAAGAAAAAAAAGAACACCAATAATATTAATAACCATCACCTTCTATAGTTGAAAACAGGAGGTCGCCCAAAGAAATTCAAGAAACAAGTCTGAAAATGAGGACTGGAAAGCCACGGAGTTGCCAAATACCTAAAAGATTAAATTCAAAAAAAAAACGAATTAAAAACAAAATTCAAAAACAAGGGGTATATTGAAAAAGCTACAATATTTTCTCACCTCCCATGAAGAATTTTACAGTAGGAAACGACGCCGTTGTAGATTGGAGATGAAGAATTGTAGGTAAGGCCAATGGAGGTACCACGAAACCCAGAAAACAAATCTCGAAACAAATGGAATTCGAGGAAATTGTATAGAAAAATAAATGAGAAAATCGTAAATGCAAAGAAATAATGCGAAAGGGGTATTAGGGAAAAAGCATGGAAGAGAAGAGTGTATGGATACATAGAAGAAGAAGAAGAAGAAGAAGAAGAAGAAGAAGATTGATCGATGGAAGCTGAGCAATCCATCAGAGCTAGATTCATTTGAGAGTGAGAGAATCGAAAGTTTATTGTTTGATAGTGGTTTTGTTTTGACGCAACTCTCACGAAATTTAGTTTGGTTTGTTAGTTAAACGTTTGGTTTCCGTTTGTTGTCTTTTAAGTGAGATAAGACAACCGACCAACTTACACGTGCTACAGTAACCTTATAACACTGTGGAAAAATTTGCCAAATCCATATCGAGAATTTATAAACCAAACAAATAAAATTAAAAATTTTTAAAAAAATTTTTAACTATATATATTTTTTTTAAATGTACAGTGAGAAATACTCTCATTTTAATGAAAATACTAAATTTCATTGATCTGATCATAAATGAAGGCATAATGGTAAGTTTTTTCCATCAATGGGTTTCTTCACAGTTAAATTAGTTTTTTAAATTAATGAAAATGATATTTTTTTCTCTCTTCACTTCACTTTCGTTCTCTTCATTTGATCTCCTCTGCGTAACCAACAATGTCACTGTCTCATTTTTTCTCTACACTATGCAAGCAAATTATTGTTCTTAGGACTATATTGTTTGTATATGAGGTTAGTTAATTAGCTACTTGGCTTATTTTTGTATCATAATATGCACCGGAGGTGTTCATTAAAATGTCTCATTGAAGCTTTTCTTTTTCAACTTTTTGAGATTATCTTTATTAAGCATGATTGTGATTCACATCCAAAGTCGCACATGCCTTCTTTTTCTGGTTTTGCCAAATTGTTCACACTAAAATAGCAGCAAAACCCCCTCACAGATAATATCATCCAAGAAAGTCAGGGTATAGGCATGAAATTTTTTCTAAAATGGTTATAATAATGTTAATTTTGCATTTTCAAAAAAGAAAAAAAAAATCTGTTGGCACCCTGATATGTTATTTTTAAATTTATCCATTTTGCAATTGTTGTGAAAATAATGATCTTTTGCAATTTGTAATATGGGTTTTTGGTTTTGCAATATTGTGTTTGTTTCTGCTACAGATTTTATTTCATGGTGTATAGTGAGCCATTGTACAATTTCTAAAATCTATAGTCTCTTGCAATTTTCACATGTCTTTTAGTTTTGTGGTGAGGTTTATTAGCTATACGCATACTTAGCGTTAACTGTGCTTGATTTTGTGTATTTGATGCATTCTGAAGAAAGGCAATTAACCCATGAGAGTTTGCTGTGAATTGAGTTTGAAGAATTGATCATATTTTATATTAGTTTCTAAATCTTTGAGCTTTTGAAAAAGGAATTGAGATTGACAAATTATGCAAGCTTGGATAACCAGAGATCAGTGAGGAGTTCAGGAAGCTTGTTAAAGGCAACAGCTACAGCTCCATTGAAGTGAAGTTGATGCAAGTGTTGCTATAGATTTTTTTGTGTATTTTGCGATGAAGATGATGTACTTGATTGGAGATAATTTTGCTGAAGTCATTTAGATTCTCATTGTACTCTGTTATCTTTTAATTCTTCATATCTTGTATTAGTTGAAGTTAAGTGAGAGTAGTTGAAAAACGTATGATGCATCTTACTTTAAGCTTTAGTTTAGAAGCTAAACTTTCTTGATTTATGGACGTTTGGTGAACAAACTTTAGAATAGTTCTTGTATAATTATTTTCTCTGTGCTATAGTGAAGATAAGATCTTTTCTCTTCACTCTCATATAGTTCTCTGCTGAATATTTCCTTCTCTTTCTAAATTGTCTGCTCTTATAAACCAACAAAGCTAAATTAGATTTATTCATTTTTTAATTTCAAGAACATAGAAAATGAATCAACCAAGAATTAGAATTCTATATGACATTTTTGTGTTCAGATGTTTCAAAAACATTCTACAAGGTGAAAACTATCCCACCTCTCTCTTCCAAACTGACCTTTAGGATCATTCTTTTTATAAGATACTTAACGGAAAAAATGGAAAAATTGGACGAAATGACCTCATAATCTGATCGAAATAAACTATAAAAATATTTTAGTCTATTTTCTAAAAGACAGAGACAAATTACTTGTATTTCGCAAATTATAAAGATTATACTGTAATTTATGGTCCTTTGCAGTGCCATTGATTTGATTTTTCTTTTTTTTTTTTTTCTTTTGTTTAGTGAAAAGAACATGTGCTCACCGTGATTTGTTTACCATGTCAATCTAACTTGACTTGACTTTACCTACTTTTTAAAAAAAAAAAAAAAATCGAAAAAGAAAGGCATTCTTATACTGGACTATTTGAGAAGCCTTTTTTCAATTTTTATTTTTGCTAATTTTTTTATTCTGCCTGGCTTTTGATCAAGTGGACAAAGTTTACAATCCACTTTACAATAGACAAATCTATTATTCTTGAAAAATCAGCAACTAGTCTTATAAACTTTGGTTTGAATTCTTTTAAACTCCAAACCTAGTCCTTTATATTTGCATGGATATTACGAACTGGTAGACTTTGAAAAGAAGAAAGAAAAAAATTAATTTATTTTTTTTGCTTTTTTTAGGTCTTTGCTCAATTTGTGAAACTCCATCAAAATGGTTTGCATCATTAATCTTTTTATTTCTCACAAAATTCCAAACATGAAAATTTTGTGTAATGACAAAGAGGATTCAAATCTTAGAATGACTTTCACTTTTTAAAGATTCACTGATGAATATTTTGGAGCTAAAACATTAAGTAAAATAGACCCCTCTCACCTTATGGATTGGACTATCGAACGTACTTATAATTCCAACTTTATATTAAGTAGTTAAACATGTAAAATGCTGCTTGTTGTAATTTTTACTTCATTCACTTCAAACTCGATCAAATAATCTTCCGCTTTTGAGAAGTCGCATCCACCAATAAAGTTTCTTGTCATCTTCCTTTCAAATTTATTAGTGAATTTACCTTCGTCGAATGTTATTGGGAGTGGCTTGAAGATGTGTTGGCAACCAAAAAGCAACTACTTTTAAAACCCAAAGCGTATCATGCTTTGTTCGCATCGCTCTTCACTTATGATCGCTTTCCTAATGTTATTCCACATTTCTATGAACATTGGAGTTCTTCAACAAATACTCTTTTCCTCCCAGTTGGAAAAGAGTTGATTTTTCTTTAGGATTTGAAATTCCTAGGAGGACTTTCAATCAATGGCTCATTTTATGATGAGATGATCCTTTCAGCTGCAGATCTTACTAGAGTTGATAGAGGTGGAACTTTGTTCTTACCACGAAGCTGCAAATACTTATGTTATGCATACTACAAAAATGTCAAATGGGTTAGCAATAACTAGAAAAATGTCAAATACTTATTATAATACTTATTTTATGCAACTAGGTGAACTTTTGGTTCCACAGTCTTGTTAAATATCTTGAGCACCCTAAAAAAGACTACACCAAAAGAATTGCTCCTACCAAGAAGAATTTCAATCCTTTAAGTGTTAATCAGTAATAAATTATAGGGAGATGTGAACTGGCAAAAGCCTTTTGAAATTCTGAACACAAAAGATGATCTATGAGAAGAAGTTTACTTGGCTACCTTGATTTCTTATTGGCTACGTAAGTTTGTACTTCTACATGATCCTGTGAATCTCATTCGTCCAAGCACCTTCAAATTTGCAAGTATGATCGCATCTGGTGAAATCTTTTCTTTGTCTATTCTTGTTTTAGCAAGTATCTATAGAGGCATTCGAGCAATCTTTACCGCTACAACTTTGAAGAGTTGTGAAGTACCATTGCTTGGTTAGCTAACCGTTTTGACACGCATTTTATGCATATTGTTGGCGGAGATGTTAAGATGACTTCCTATAATGGACAACGAATGACTAAATATTATAATGAAACTGAATTCACTAAACTTTTTATGGAAAGGAAAGCTTATTTGGGTCCATCTCGTATCATGAAGAAAGACTTCTTTTTGGAGGGTAATGGTAAGTTGTCTTCACATCAAGTGGAACACTTCATCAATCTTCGTACAAGCTTCTTGACTTTGCGCTATAAGAACCAATACATTATTGAATCATACAATCCTCATAGAGTTAGTGGACAACTAAGTTATTGCCAAGATCTTGCTGGTAAAATTGATATATCCTTTTTTAGGAGTAGCTTTGGAGACAGTCATACAACTTTGGGAATCTTGCGTTTATCTAGCTAGTGGTGCTAGACTAATTCTTCCTTTAGTGAGACTTGATGGTCGCTTTTCATGTATTGAAGCATATAAGGATTGATGGAAAATAGAATGGTCTAAAGCTTTTTCTTAAGATGAGATGCCGAATTTAAGACCAATGCCAAGCCGTCTCATTTGAAGAATTCAATTGTTGAAAAGGGCAGATATGTTCCTTCAAATCCTCCCTAAGAATCTATTGTTAAGAAAGATAAGAGAGAAGCACCAATGATGTAGAAGATAAAATCACAAGTAGCTGCTAATCCCTATAAAGAAAAGGTAACTAGCACTTCCATAAAGAAAGGCTCCTTTACAGAAGTTAGTAATGAATCAAATGCTTCAAATAATGACATCTCAATTAAGTTGCAACAACTCCTAATCAATTAGATGTAGTTGAAGATGCATTGAATTCTCACTCTAGTCAAAAGTGTTCTAGAAAAGATATGCTTAATCTATCTCCTTCAAATGAAGAGAAGAATGATTCTAATCGTTGTTGAAAGAAAGTAAAGTGAAATAATCAGCCTTCATCAGCACAACAATTTTATGATCATGATGACCTAGTAAGCTTTTGCTTTCTCTTTTTTTTTTTTAAACTTTTTTTCTTCTTCTTCATTTTTTTTTTAATTTCATACTTTCAAATTTACTTTACGAATTTCTTAATGCAGTTGGGCTTCAATGGCATGATTTGTGATCATGGACCTTGTGTATTGCCTTTAGATAGGATGAGTTCTATACTTGGGCAAGCTTCTTATGACCTCCCTTCAATTACTTCGAAGGATCTTGATGGGAATCCTCTACTGAAAGAGTCTAACACTGGTCATTATGAGAGAAAACCATAAGATGAACAACAAAAAAAGACAGCAAGTTGTCATGCTACTTCTGAAATGTCTGCATTTTGCGGTAATGATTTTATGACCATCTGTCGCTGTACAGTTTTAGTAATAGCATGGAAGAGGCTAATAGGTAAAATAGGTCGAACTTCCACATCACAATTTCCTTCACTTGCTTAATAAGCTCATATAATTTTTAATGGTATAGAAAAGTAGAAGGATTTGATACCACTGTCTTGAGAGAGCAATTCACAAGCTACTTTCAACTCGCAAATGATTTCTTGCAACTGAAATCATCTTTTTCTTCAAGCAATTCATCAAAATTTCAGCTTAAGAAATTAGAGAAATTAAGAGGACAACTGGAAAATTCTTTGAGTCTTGAAAAAGAAGCCATTGCCAACTCTTCATTCGTGCAAGGCTAACTTCAGCTACTTTCTTCAAGTGCTTTCTTCCTCCTTACAAGGGATAAAAAGTGATGTCTTGGGACGGCTTGGGTGCACCACCTGGGATGGTTTAGATGCACCACTTGGGACGGCTTGGGTGCACCACCTGGGATGGTTTAGATGCACCACTTGGGACGGCTTGGTGCGCCACTTGGGACGGCTTAGTTGCGCCACTGGGGTGAGTGCTTTCTTTGAACGGCTTGGGTGTGCCACTTGGGACGGTTTGATTTGGAATGTGCCAGTTTAGGCGGGAGCATTCCTTGAACGACTTGATTTGAGTTATGTCATTTCGGATGAACCTGCAAGAAGCAATTTTTGCTAATAAAGAGAAAGAGGCCTTTGGCTTATGGGTTAATACCGAAAGTTCCATGATTATACCCGAAAAAGCGTGCACGTGTGAAAAGGCATGACTTTGCACAACAATTTGAAATATGTGTCTTTATACAAAAATATAAATTAAATCATGATTGTGAATTTGTGTGTGACTTTACATGAACAAGAATTGAGAAAACTTACTTGTTGGATGAGAAATTTTATCTGGAACCAGTGGTGATGCCCCTGCTTAGGTGGTGAGTCGAGATGAATTGCCGGCTAAGCATAAGAGCTGTGTTGCTGCTATTGGGCCGGGAGTCCCGACCGGCGCCCAGTAAGCCTATAAAGCTTATACAAAGATTGAAAAGGTCTATGTTTCACTTTCCCTTCTTGGCTAGTTGCATAGCTGGTGCCTATGAGATCTTTGCTCATGACAACTGAATTTGCCCCTGTTTATTCTTGAGGACTGTGTTAATGGGCTCTGCCCCAGTTTGTTCATCAATTGCCTCTTGTTATGGGCTTTGCCCTATTTTATTCTTCAATTGCCTCTTGTTGTAGGCTTTGCCCTAATTCTTTGAAACTAAATTTGTAAACCCATTGTCTTTCATAGGTCTGGGTGGAAGTATACTAAGAGTTGAGCCGACTGTATGGGGTGGTGTAGACACTCAATTTTTGCCCCTAGATGGCTCAGTGATGACAACCTTTTTCACATAAAACTTAATCGAGACTTCCCATCGCTTTGATTCTCGAATCGATGGTTCGTGGTTAAGATAACTGAGTTATTGACCATTTTTACTTTTTCAAATTTTTGGGTGTTTCGCAGTGAAACCGAGCCCAGGAAGCACTTCGGGTCTGCCTAGCACACTTTTTGGTGCATCGCACATTTTGCGTGCCACCCCGTTCGATTTGATAAAAATGGGCCCGGCTGATTTTGGGGCCCACCAGTGGCATTTGCCACCTAAGCCCTAAAATTATGGCAACATTCCCCATTTGCCTATAAATAGGGGCATTGGAAATTGTGCAAAGGTGGGTTTGGATTAACTAAGGGAAACTCTTTTAATTTGAAAACTCAACCTTAGTCTAAGTGAAAACTTGCCTTCCTTAGTTGGATTCAAGGTTCTATTCAATCATTTTTGGATAAAACTTCCTTGATTCTTAATAAAAAAACCCATAAACACTCACATTAAACTTAAACTTGGATTTGTTAATTCAAAATCAAAGCTTTTGGGTTTCTTGGTTCATTTTACCTAAAATCTTTGAAATCTTTCAAGCAAGGTAATCTCTGAGAGCCCTGAACTTGTTGCTCATCTTTTTCTTTTCATTTTGGTGTTAAAACACCTTTTTTATATTGGTTGAGAGAGAAATCAGTGAATAACCAGAAAGCTTTTGATTGTGTCAGAAGTGGCGCACGCCACAAGATAAGGGCCTTGCACCATTACGTGCGGCGCGCACCACTTCTCCTTCAGTCAGAAAGCTCTAAATAATGTTCTGTACCTTCTAATCAGGGCAGAGTCCGAGCACCACACGTAATGGCGTACACCACTTCCCTTGTGGCGCATGAACCTTCATTTAAAAAGTCCAGAAACATAAAATCAATAAGATAAAGACATAAGTATTGGTTCTATGACACCTCATTTCGGTAAGGTCCGCACGCCACTATGTGTGGCACACGCCACTTCCCTTGTGGCACACGGACCTTTGTTTCAGAGGTCCTGAATACTAAAAGTCAATAAAATAGTCCTGGATCGAGTTCCATTGGGTCAAGCACTAGACTTTACTGTTCTAGATCGCGATTTCGACCTGTCATGGATTGCAAAAGAATAAAACTAACAAGAAATGGGTAATTATAAGTGTATTTGTTCATCAAATATGATGAACATCAAGGCTTTGAACCCAAATTTTATTTCAACCTTTAAATTCTTGCTTTTAATTTATTACCCTTTACTTTTTATGCACTTTTAAATTTCTGCCTTCTATGTTTATGCTTTTTATTCATTGTCTCTTGATTATTGATGGGCGAACCCATAAAATACTAGCTTATGAACATGAACATGCACCATATTATTATTATTGAATGAATGTATGTTTATGTGGTTCTGTGGATGTTTATTAAGTTTTGTGATTTTTGTTATTCATTGGTGATGGTTATATTTATTGCTTCTATTATGTTGAGCTTGATGTAAAGGGTCCATAATGGATTCCTATTCATTAACTCATTGTAATAAGTAGTTGGGATGAGAAATTTTAATGGGATAGAATGTAAACTAGGAAGATGTTATTATTCTTTTCTCCTTTCCCCCTTCTTTGGATGTTTAATTTGCATTTTCTGCATGTATTTATGTGTTTGTGTGACGTGTTTTCTAAAAATGCATTAAAACGTATTTTACATCTCAATTAGAGTTAATTCTATTATCACTCATTGTGAATTAATGGACAACGAAGGAGGCTGGTTTAACCGGGCAGTTCGGGTGCCTAAACCTTCCCAAAATCATACCAAACTACCCTATCCAGTCCCTGTTTAAAACTGAGTTAGTCGATTCCAAAGAATCGATTAATTCGAGAATTTTCCCTAAAGAGGGTGGTGACTCCAAAATAAAACTCTTACTAAAGTAATAGGCATTTTTCGAGGATCAATGAATGGGTCTAATAAAAAGAAAACTAGTTTTTCAAAATAAAATGAACCAAGCCCGTTCAATTTTCCTTTGCGCAAAAACATGGCATCCTCAGTCAGCGAGGGTGATACTTTTGGAGGTGACTATTGAGGATGCCCTTGATCTTATAAGTTTTAAAACAAAACACCAAAAGGAAAACTATGCTTTTCAATGGTATGTATGCATGATATGCACAACTAATGTAGAAAATCTTATAATGCAGTGAGCTCATCGGATTCGCCATTGAAAAATTAAAAGTCTCGTTCTGGTCTTGGTGTCCGACCAAGAAAGAGACGTGAATAGCTGAGTGATGTTGGCGGGAGCATTGAGCTCGAGGATAATCTTGATGACATTTTTGTCATTGTACTTTGTCTTTATTTCATAAGGGCTTTTAGAACAACTCAAAACATTGTATGAAGAGTTCAATGTTACTTGCAGTAGGAGATCAATTATTGATGAAATAACCGCAGTGCCTCGATTAGATACTGATCCTACTTCATTGATTGCTTTTTTGTTTGGGATACCATTGACTAATATCCCATTATATGGACCAGGAGTAGGCAGTTTTCCGTTGTTGCTTTTGTTAAAGCAGGCATAGAGCTCGGGTTATTCAGTCCATTCTGGTTGCCACTTCTCTATTTCTGCATTATGAGTTAGTACTTTGTACTAAGTGGCATTTATGATTGCTGCAGTATCAAGCTTTTGCTGATTATAGATCCGATATGGAGAGGATATGCTCCATTTCCAGTTATTCTTACTGATACTTTGCCTCGGCTAGGAGAATCATCTCGGGATCCCAACACTGATCTTTTATTATGGATCACAACACTTTGCTCAGTTTTGGAGACCCATCTTTAGAGATTTTGTGGAGGATTGGGCCGCCATTTTTAGATTATTGCTACATTAAATATTAGATGGTTCCACTCATGTTGGTATCTACATCATGTCACTGTGTCTTCATATATGCTCTGTGTGGCTCAATGTGGGTTGACTATGGCTGTGACCTACTACCCAAACCGTCTGACTTGGCAATATGGGTTTCATCAATCTGTTTCAGATTGTTTCACTTCAAAAGGAGGCTTGATTACCTAAAGATTCTCATCTCACTTTATTTCTATTTGTCTCAATTGTGCTACTGTCCCTCTTCTTGATAGAGTTGATAATCTAGAGTTTATGCAGTAACTCTATTGGCTACATGCTTATACTAAGAGTGGACCAAATGCGAGTGCCATAACTATACTGACTGTCTATTTTCTAATGAGTCTAGGCATATTTTTGCCTTATTTCTCTAATTTTCAACTATATATTCTAATCAAAAGATTAATAATGCTTTGATGGATGGTGCACAAGATGCTATGCATAATGATTTTATTTGAAATGTTTGAAATATTTCCTTCCCATTCCAAGTGAACAACGTAAATTCACATCATTTGCAAATCGATAAATAAACTTTACACATCATGCATTAAAGTTAATAAAAACACAAAAGGTGAATCTAAATTAATTGGGTATTGCCATAGATGTTTTGTCTTAAACATAAACATTCTTTAACATGTATAGGTTGACTTATTCTGTAAGCTCATTGCCTTCTAGATCTGATAGCTTCATTACACCTTTTGGGAACATTTTCTTTAATCATGAATGGACCTTCCCAATTAGGCTTGAATTTTCCTTTGGGTCATGAACGTTCGGCCTCGTCTGTCTGAAGACCAAATCTCCTACTCTAAGTAGCTTGCGCTTGACTTCTTTTGTTGAAGTGCGTACCTGTTTCTTTTATACAGTTGATCCATAAATCTGCCATTAAGCCTCTTTCTGTCCAGGAGAGCTAACTCTTGACAATCAATAAAACTTATTATAGATTTAGATTAAGGGAGTTTTGAGGGAAAAAATTTGTAAGAGTTTTATTAAGTAATCCAAAATCTCCTCCCTTGGCTCACCCCCCAATACGTATTTATAGGCATTTGAGGGTAGAGTGGCCCTATTTAGTGCTGATGTGCCATTGTCAAGCCCTACAATGGGACCAGGTGGCATACAAAATAAGGCGGTGCATTGGGAAGTGTGTCGGGCAGGCCTGATATGATTTTCGAGCCCAATTCCATCGTGAAATGCCCGGTAACTTGTGTGAACCCCTCCCCCGAATGTCATAGGCATGTGATGCATATGACAAAAGAAAGAAATGCACGTGAGTGTGTGAGTCGCCACCTTTGTTTAATTATTTCAGGGTAAACTAGGAAAAAACCCTAAATGACTCCAATTTTAATTAACCTAGTTACTAGATTAATTATCCCAATGTGTAAGGCATGGTATGCAAACCCGAGATGGATCCCGAGACTATGTCATGCTGATGAACTAAACGATAAATGAATGCTTTGCAAGGTGAATGATGGATTAATGAAATGTTTAAGTGATTTCGATGATTTCAACTTGCCACCCGGGGTGAAATCCCGAACGTGCCTACGTACTTCCGTTTGAATGGAAGATCAAAGTCAACGTAGTTCGATAGGCCTTCTTTGAAGGGCTTTGAAGGTGTATGCTTAATGCATGAGTGTGTATGCTTAATGCATGAGTGTGTATGCTTTGTGCATGAGTGTGTATGCTTAATGCATGAGTGTGTATGCTTTGTGCATGAGTGTGTATGCTTTGTGCATAAGTGTGTATGCTTTGTGCATAAATGTGTATGCTTTGTGCATAAGTGTGTATGCTTTATGCATGAGTGTGTATGCTTTGTGCATGAGTGTGTGTATGCTTTGTGCATGAGTGTGTGTATGCTTTGTGCATGTTTGTTTAGGCATTTTGCCAAAGGATCGATTGATTCGATTAGGCGTTCGTCGCCAAAAATGTTGGTTTTAAGGTATTTGTGCCAAAAATGGTTCATTTAAGCGATTTGTCGCCAAAATTGTCGATTTTGAGGCATTTGTGCCAAAATGGTTCATTTAAGCGATTTGTCGCTCAAAATTGTTGATTTTAAGGTATTTGTACCAAAATGATTCATTTAAGCGATTTGTCGCCAAAATTGTTGATTTTGAGGCATTTGTGCCAAAATGGTTCATTTAAGCGATTTGTCGCTTAAAAGATTGATTTTAAGGCCTTTGGCCAAAATATATCGATTTAGGCAATCTGTTTGCCAAAAGTGTCGATTGGGCGATTGTCGCCAAAAATGATTGATTTTAAGGCCTTTGGCCAAAAAGTGTTGATTTAAGCAATTCGTTTGCTAAAATGTGTAATTTAGGCGATTGTCGCCAAAATGATTGATTTTAGGGCCTTTGGCCGAAATGAGTTGATTTAGGCAATTAATTTACCAAAATGTTCGATTTAAGCGATTTGTCGCTAAAATGGTTGATTTTAGGCCTTTGGCCGAAAATTGGTTCATTTTAAGGCATTTTGCCAAAAATGTCGATTTTACGCGATTTGTCGCTAAAATGGTTGATTTTAGGCCTTTGGCCGAAAATTGTGATTTAGGCTTTAATGCCACGATTATTAATTAATCGAGCGTTCGAGCTTAATCACAATTTATTGTCGAAACGTGATTGATTAAGGCTTTTAGCCACAATTATTGATTAATTGGACTTAAGCCGGATTTGTTCGAAATAAGGCAATTGAACCGTAGTTATTAATCAACTAGGCTCTTTTAGCCAATATTATCGGATTTAAGGCTTTAATGCTACGATCATTGATTAACCGGGCATTTAAGCTTAATCAAATTAATTAAGACAGTTTATTTGTCTAAAATAATGACGTGAATGCATTTATGCGATTATAGAATTGTTAGGAGTAGAAGAGAAACATGCATGAAGTGCTCAAATTAAATAGGCAGAGTTTCGTTTACGTACCTGATTTAACCGACGACCACTTCTTAATTCCAGATTAAATTCCTTGCTTGGGGAAAAATTAATTTAGTTTTTGTTCAATTTTAGTGTCCAAATATCATAACAAAAATGCAATAAAAAATTAAATTAAATGCAAAAAACGGTAAAGAAATCGCAAAGAGCGTGGGTGGGAGAAAGATCGTCCGTCAACACGGACAGTCGTGTCAAAAATAGGCTGAAAATGGTCTATTTATAGGCCATTTTCGGGTCCAGGGCGGCAGGTGCCGCCTGGCTGGGCGGCAAGTGCCGCCTGGCAGGGCGGCAGCTGCCGCCTGGGAGGCTGGGCGGCAGGTGCCGCCTGGAGGGGCGGCAGCTGCCGCCGTGTCCGGCGGCCGCTGCCGCCGTGTGCGGTGGGATCCCCCGTATTTCACTCCAGGGGCTTTTCCGGGAGTTCCGGACCTCCAAAAAATATTCCGGGACCAGTTCTGCGATCCTCGCGACATCCCGGACGTTTTAAGTACCATATTGGTATACTTTCGGTGAACTTCCAAAATGGCCTTCGGTCCGGCCGGACTGTTTGCAGTCCGGGATAATTGGCTCTTTGAGCCTCAAAATTTGAGTATTCACAACTTGAAAAAGTAAAAATGGTTAAACACGTAGATAATCTCAGCCATGGACCATTGGTTCAAAAATTGGAGCAATCAAGAGTCCTAATCCAATTTTATAAAAAAAATAGTGTATCATCATTGAACATTTTAGGGGCAAAATTTAAGCGTCTACAATTTGCCCCAACTTTGATAATATTTTGTTTTTTAAGCAAAATTTCATCAAAGTGTAAAGTAGACGCGTAAGTGAGAAAATACTTTCCTGATTTGCATGGCATGCACGGCTTAGGCGGATGAGGTGTACCATCTTGGCGGCTTTATTGATGTGGGTTGCCATTACGATGATTGATAGGTGGACGGATTGCACCATAGTGATTGTTGGCGACTTCTACAGCTGATTGCTCTAGTTGGCGGCTTTGGTATGAGAATGCTCCACTGTGGGAGGTTGTCCAACGGACAGTGCTCAAGGGGACTTTGAAAAACTTGCCTCTGAGGACTTAAGGTACCATTACGACATTTGTTGGGCATATCAGTTGCATCATGGTGGTTGTTGATGGCTTTTGCAGAGGATTACGCCAGTTGGCTGCTTTGATTTGAGAATGCTTCACTACGGGAGGTTCTCCTTCAGACGATGCCTAGGGGGACTTTGAAAACCTGCCTCGGGGGACTTATGATACCATTATGGCATTTGTTGGGCGGATGAGTTGCATTATGGTGGTTTTTGATGGCTTTTGCAGATGATTGCGCTAGTTGACGACTTTAATTTGAGAATGCTCCACTGCTAGAGGTCGTCCTACGGACGGTGCCTAGGGGGACTTTAAAAACCTGCCTCAGGGGACTTACGGTGCAATTACAACATTTGTTGGGTAGATGAGTTGTGTCATGGTGATTATTAACGGCTTTTGCGGATGATTCCACTAGTTGACAACTTTGTTTTGAGAATAATCAACTGCGGGAGGTTGTCCAATAGACGTTGCCTAGGGGGACTTTGAAAACCTACCACGGGGGACTTACGGCTTGCCACACGGGACGACTTAGATGACCTGCCTCAGGGGACTTATGGCGCGCCACACGCGATGACTTAGATGACCTACCTTAAGGAACTTACGGTGTGCCACTCGGGATGGCTTAAGGTGCGCCACTCGAGATGGCATGGATGACCTTCCTCAGGGGACTTACGGTGCGCCACATGCGATGACTTAGGTGTGTCACTTGAGACGGCTTAGGTGCGCCACTCGGGACGGCTTAGGTGCGCCACTCGGGATGACTTAGGGTGCGCTTCTCAGGATGACTTACATGACCTGCCTCAGGAGACTTACGGCGCGCCACATGGGACAGCTTTGGTGCACCATTCAGGACGGCTTGGATGCGCCACTCAGGATGGCTTAGGGCGTGCCATTCAGGACGGCTTTGTTCTGAAATGCTCCACTAGGGAGTTACCTGCAAAATAATTCTAGCAATGAAAGGGAAGAGGCTCTTTGGCTGCTTATGGTTTAGAAATTTCTGTGATTAGGCCCGAAAAAGCATGCGCATGTGATGTTTGATAAAAATAAGTGAATTTGCATGAGTTCATGTGTATTTGTGTGAGTTTGAATTCACATGGATTCGTGTGAGTTTTATTGAAAATTATGTCGTGGCACACAAAATGAGGTGACTTACATGTGGCTAGCGGTGTGCTGCCCTGCTTAAGAGGTTAGTCGTTGGTGGGTTACTGACTGAGTACGAGAGTTGGATGCAGCAAGTGGTCCTTTTGGCCGAACTGGGCTCGAAGGCTTATTTATAAAAGTTGAAAGTGACATTCATTTTGTCACTTTCAACCTAACTTTTAAACTTTAACTCTCTCTCTTTTCTTTTTCTCTCTCTTTTCTGCAACCAAAACTCATGGCCTTTGAAAACATCATGGATTAGCTTCTAGGTGATGCTGTGATGGACCTGTGACTCGACTCATGAGCCACCAAATGAAGCTTCGAGAGTTTATTCCAGATGCAGGGACTGCGATTAGCCTGCGGGATGATTTGTTGATCCAGGTCTGTTGAGGCTTGATCCAAGTATTTTAGGAATCTTTATTGCTTTTTCCTGCATTACTAGGACTAGAAACATGCAAGCATTAGGTTAGAAATTGAAGATCAAGTTAGAATTTACCTTTTTGGTGAATTTTGGCCATTTTAGGGTTGTGATGTGCCGTCGCAGTGTGCGCCATTGCATGTGGTGTGTGCCACTTCTTTGTGTGTTTGGCTTTTGCTACAGATCTATGGTGTGCTCCACAACACTAATGGCACACTCCACTAAAGTAGTGCCTTGCGCTATTACTTAGTGGCTAGCACCACAGTAACCTTGAAATACCATCTTTTTAGCATTTTTCATCGTTTTTCCTCAGTTTTCATGTTTACTTACATCAAAACATGCAAACACGTGCCTTCACACTTTATTAGCATACTTATACTGGTTTATTTTTGCAAAAGAGCTCGAATCGAGGGAAGTCTGGCGGTAAAACCTACACGGAGGGTGAGTGGTTCAACCGGTTGCCGCATCGAGTTTGGGAGGCGGGATTCGACTGTTTTGTCGACAAGCTACCTCAGATGCAGGGACGGATCGTCCCGGCGAGCATTATGGCACTCATGGAGCGATGGATGGACACACCTATGCTTTTTATCTACCATTTGATGAGATGATGATCACACCGGTGGATTTCGCTGCCATCATCAGGCTCCCTTTCAGAGGGCGATCCATCATTTTTTACGACCAATTGAGGACTCCAGATCGACTGGGCTTGTGGGAGAGTCTTCGAGCTGCGATAGGCATGGAGCTACCATCTCCGACTAGAAGGTGCGTTATGAGAGTATCATCTCTCACTATGAGACCATGCCTCGGGATCGTGTTGCTGAGATGGATATAGATGTAGCAGCCCGAGCTTATCTGTTCTATCTGCTGTCAACTACCTTATCATAAATCATAGTTACGATGCAGATCTGGAGCTGCTGTGTAACAGACTGATTTTTCTTTTAGTGTCGTAATAGTGATTTACCGGTCTGTGAATAGTACCATCGGTCCGGGACTTGGTATTATTTTAGTCCGGAAAAATTACTATGCATAGTTAATATTTTATTTACTATTTTTGGAGCATGTTTGCATGATTTAGGTGGGTAGAAAATATTTAATGAATATTTTTGGAGAGTTTATGTATTGAATGCATAATATTTCTAGTGTGGTATATTAAGAAATAAATGAGGAATTATTTTAGTGGAGTGAATTTAATTAATTGGTGGAGTTAAATAAGAAGTAGAAGAGAATTATTTGAGGAATATTTAGAGCCATTGGATGAGATTACTTAGGACTTGATCTTAGCCACACATTTTGCATGATTTTAGAAAGTCAAATTTGACTTTGGCACTTAAAAGTAAACACCACAACACTTATTTCTTTCTTCTCTTCTCCTTATCCACGCCATCTCCATCTTTTTCCTCTTTCTTTCATTTCTTCATTTTCTTACCTCCAAATTTACCACCAAACTACCTAATTAAATCATAGATTAGTACTTAATTCTTAAGAATTAAGAAGTAGAAGTTGAGTTTGGTGATTAAAACCAAAGAGAAGTGAAGTTACCATTGAAGCAAGTAAGTTGTGGTTTTTGAGTTTTGTGAATTGTTAAGTAGAATTCATGGTTTAGACATGTTATTGATGCATTAAATCATGCTCCAACTATTTCTTTTGTTAAGTTTTGCTTGTAATGTTGATTTTTCATGCTTTGAAGAGGTTGGAGAACCATCCTCAAAGGGGAAAGAGAAAGCCAAGGAGTAAGGCTTTCCAAGCTTATTCAAGCTTGTTAATAAGGTTAGTGCAATCATAATTTCACTTGTTTAAGTTGTTTTTACATGGTTAGGGTTTTGAATATATTTTGGAAACTTTGTATGTTTTGTTGAAATTGCTGAATTTTAATGTGAGATGTGTTCTGCCGTGGGATTGGAACTCATTTTCGACCCCTTTATGCTTCCCCTCTGTTTCTGACTTCTTCATGAAAGTTGTAGCTCTATTTCTCAGCTTTCCAAAACATATTCTTATGTCCAATTTCAATACTTGTAGCTCAACTTATGAGTGAAATACCAAAACTGGTTCTGTTATGATGTCTTACCTGTATATCCGAAATTATTGTCCATTTTGACCACTCCAATGGCAAAATAATGTCTTATGTTCTTCATAAAAGTTATATATTTACTTCTTATCTTTCCAACCGATCCTCTTGTGTCCAAATTGGAGATACATAGCTCAACTTATGGCTGAAACACCCAAACTGACTCTGTTGTGTCGGGCCACATGCATTACTAAATTGAGTGCCCATTTTGACCACTATAATGATAAGATTAGGTTCTGAGTTCTTCATAAAAGTTTTTTCCCTGTGTCTTGAAAATGCTCTCGTTCTAGATTGGTTTCATTTGAGTGTTTGGTGAAGTAGGAATTCAAGAAACATTGGACTTGGTTCTGCTGAATCAGGTCTGATCTGTTGGTCTGTGTTCTGAGCTTTTGTTTGTTATCTTACTCTGTGATCTGGGCTGTGGTCCCTTCTGAACATTTGTAGCATTTTGTCTTATCTTTCTAATGAATCTGATTTCATGCAATTTGGAGACCCATAACTCAAATTATGTGTTAAAAACCCTGCAAAGGTCAAGTTTATGAAAATGCTGAAAAGTTCTTGATTTATGTACTTTTATACTATCTTAAGTATATATACATCTATAGTGTTTTGAGTAAAAATTTTGAACTGATGAGTACTAAATGAAGAGGTTTTGACTAAGAATTATTGCTTTTGTGAAAGAATGATTTTGATTTGGGCTCTACTATGCATGATTGAGACGTGGTATGATGAGATGGATTTTCTTATTGTGAAGCTATGATCATATGCTAGGGTTATCAGCCCTTATAAATAGGTGGACGCGCTTATTGTGTGATGGGGTGGTGCTTTCATAAGCCACGGTGGTGCTTTCATAGGCCACAGTGGTGCTTTCATAGGCCACGGTGGTGCTTTCATAGGCCACGAGTATGTGATGGGGGTGGCGCTAATATAGGCCATGATCAAATCTGCTTATGTTCATTCTGCATGAGTATGAGCCTTAACGAAAAATGAAATTTTATTGTTGCTATAAAAGAATGAAGACATATTTGTATTTATAATCTTCTCATTGCTTTCAAAGTATTTGAATTAAATGAATGCGATTTCGGTATTTATATAGTTGAGTAATTTAAGTTTTGCCTTGGCTTTTATTGTTAATTTAATTGTTGGTTATTTAGCACCACTGAGTCTTCCACTCAGCGCGTTGATTTTTATCACGCGCAGGTGAGGAGCGGAGGGTGTTCTTAAAGACCAGAGGACAAGCATCAGAGTACAGATCACATTTTGGGTAGGATATTTTGTAAATGGTGATTTTTGGCATGTATATAAAGATTGTATTATGAAGGTTGTATATAATAAGTTTATAATATATTAAGAGTTATGATTATTGAAGGAAATAACATCTTATTATATTTTTGGTGTATGATGATTATATATTCCTTGAAAAGAACGTGTTTAGACTATGATGCGTATGTTGATGGATATTTAGAAGTGCTTGTGGTATGTTATGTTGAATTGGAGTTTTGGGGTTTGGAGAAAATTGGAAGTGTGTATATTTTCTTTATGTGGCAAGTTAATTTTTAGTGGAAACTCTTGCGAAATTTTCGTAGGAATTTCCTTAAATATTATTTTCGTTAACAAAAAAAAAAAAAAAACAAAACAAAATGTTAATTACTTGCCTCCTTATGAAAATTTAACCACTTCTAATTTGTGATCTAGCTTTAATAAGTGACATAAGACGGTGCTCCGGCACCGATTGTGGCATCCGCTGTCTGGTCCTCCGGGATTGGCCGGTGGGTGTTACATTTTGTGGTATCAGAGCATAGGTTTAGACGATTCTAGGATATATTATTTGGTATGAGAGTTTATCCGATTTGGAGTCATGATATAAGTGATTTAAGTTAAATACATGCCATATTAGTCTATTTTGGGAATTTCTCTCTGATGCGAATCCGCTGGTCTTTGTAGGTATTTAGTGATGTCTCAGCGCCTACCGGATGAGGAGGTGGATAGTTATGTCCCTCCAGAGGGTGCTATGTTAGAGGGCGGTAGGCCAGCCGGTGGTGATGCTGGTGGGATTTTGGGTTCCGATGCAGAGCGCGCCTCAGCTGTAGGGCAGGCTACTGCGGGTCCTGCGGGGCCTAATCAGGGTGATTTGGTACAGCAGTTGGTAGCTGCATTGAGGCAGGCTGCGGGAGCTGTTCCCCAGGCTCCAGTCGCACCAGCCCCTGTTCCACTTCATACCCCGGTAGAGAGACTAAGGAAGTATCGTGTTGAGGATTTTATGGGTCGGAGAGATGATGATCCTTCTGCAGCAGAATTTTGGCTCTAAGCTACAGAGAGGGTTTTGGACCAGATGCAGTGTACTCCTGCAGATAGATTGATTTGTGCTGTTTCCTTGCTAAAGGAAGAGGCTTACCTATGGTGGGAGTCTATGGTGAAGACAGCGAGAGCTGAGGATATTACTTGGGATTTCTTTCTCTCTGCTTTTCGGGAGAAATATGTAGGGGAGTTATACACAGATCAGAGGATAGCAGAGTTCCTTGAGCTTAGGCAGGGACGGATGACTGTCTCCGAGTATGAGCGGGAGTTTCTGCGGTTGAGTAGGTATGCTTCTAAGTTGGTCCCTACTGAGGCAGATCGGTGTAAACGGTTTCGGAAGGGGTTACTGGATGAGTATAGGATGCACTTGACATCCCAGCCCCACACTACATTAGCTGGTTTGGTGAAGGCTGCTACAGAGCTTGAGCTTATTCGGAATGAGAGACAGGCCAGAGGTCAGAGGATCCAGCAGAGCAGTCAGTATAAGAGATTTCAGAGTGCTACGTCTGGACAGACTTCAGGGGTCCAGTCTAGTAGCAAAAGATTTAGAGGCGGACCGCAGATGGGGGCCAGACCGGGCCAGACAGTTGGTCGGGGTATAGTTCCGAGATCAGCTCCTCCGGTTTCATCTGTTGCTAGTGGTGGAGGTGCTGCATGGTCAGGTCTACCAATTTGCAGTCAGTGTGGCAGGAGACATATTGGGGTGTGTTGGAGAGCTACGCGAGCTTGCTATAGATGTGGATCCACTGAGCATATAATTAGGGATTGTCCTATGACTGTGACTCGTCCAGCTCACCAGGTTGGGAGACCAGCTTCCTATGTTCAGAGAGGCAGAGGGAGAGGCCGTAGTGAGGGATATGGTACTAGGAGTGAGAGACCTGTGTCTGAGACTGTGGAGAGACCAGAGGCTAGAGCACAGGCGAGAGCTGATGCCATTAGGACCAGGGAGCAGCGGGATGCGGCGGACGTCATTGCAGGTACCTTCTCTATCTTTGACACTTTTGTACTTGCTTTGATTGATCCGGGCTCCACGCATTCATACATATGCATACATGTGGGTAGACTGGGTAGTATGCATGCTGAGACATTAGAGCACAGCGTTGAGGTTACTAGCCCTTTGGGTCAGAGCGTAGTAGTTGATCGGGTGTATAGAGATTGCCCTGTAGTCATTCATGGGTATGTATTTCCGGGTGATTTGATAGAGTTGCCTTTTCGGGAGTATGATGTCATATTGGTCTAGACATGGGGTCATTGTTGATTGTAGACGTAAGAGGATTACAGTCCAGACTTCATCTGGTGAGGAGATTGTAGTTGTGGGTGAGAGGTCGGATTACCTCTCTAACGTTATTTCTGCTTCTACTGCGAGAAGACTTATCCAGCATGGTTGTGAGGCCTACTTAGCTTGTGTACTTGTTCCAGAGTCAGAAGCTCCTAGTGTCCATGATATACCCACAGTATGTGATTTTCCGGATGTGTTTCCAGAGGAGTTGCCTGGTTTACCTCCTGAGAGAGAGGTTGAGTTTGGTATTGAGGTTATGCCTGGTACTGCACCGATATCCATTGCTCCGTATCGGATGGCACCTGCTGAATTGAAAGAGTTAAAGATACAGATTCAGGAGTTGCTTGATAAGGGTTTTATTCGTCCTAGTGTATCTCCATGGGGTGCGCCAGTATTGTTTGTAAAGAAGAAGGATGGCTCACTTAGGTTGTGTATTGATTACAGACAACTTAACAAAGTTACTGTGAAGAATCGATATCCATTGCCTCGGATAGATGATTTGTTTGATCAGTTGAGAAGGGCTAGTGTATTCTCGAAGATAGATCTGAGATCATGTTATCATCAGCTAAGGGTGAAGGGATCAGATGTACCTAAGACTGCTTTCAGGACACGCTACGGTCACTATGAGTTTTTAGTGATGCCATTTGGGTTGACTAATGCCCCAGCAGTGTTTATGGACCTGATGAACCGGATCTTCCATCCTTATTTGGATCAGTTCGTGGTGGTTTTTATTGATGATATTTTAGTGTACTCTTCGACTAGAGAGGATCATGATCATCACCTACGAACAGTTCTGCAGACTTTGAGAGACCGACAGTTGTATGCCAAGCTCAGTAAGTGTGAATTTTGGTTGACTGAGATTGCTTTCTTAGGGCATGTTGTTTCTGCAGAGGGTATTCGGGTGGACCCGAAGAAGATTGAGGCAGTGCTTGATTGGAAGCCACCTACTAATGTCACAGAGATTCGCAGTTTCTTAGGTTTGGCTGGATATTACAAGAGGTTTGTCAAGGGGTTTTCTCTTATCGCAGCCCCTTTGACTAGACTTCTCTGTAAGGATGTCCGTTTTGAGTGGACTGATAGATGCCAGAGTAGCTTTGAGAAGCTTAAGGCGATGCTTACTGAGGCTCCAGTTTTGACACAGCCAGCTCCAGGCAGACCATATGATGTTTATAGTGATGCTTCACATAATGGTCTGGGTTGTGTGCTTATGCAGGAGGGCAAGGTGATTGCTTATGCTTCCCGGCAGCTGAAGCCACATGAGAAGAACTACCCTACCCATGATTTGGAGTTAGCAGCTATTGTGTTTGCCTTGAAGATTTGGAGACATTACTTATATGGTGAGAAATGCCACTTGTATACGGATCATAAGAGCCTTAAGTATTTGCTTACATAGAGAGAGCTTAACTTGAGGCAGCGCAGATGGTTAGAGCTACTTAAGGACTATGAGTTCACTATTGATTACCACCCGGGTAGAGCTAATGTAGTGGCAGATGCACTCAGTAGAAAGGCATTAGTTGCTCTTCGTGCTATGAATGCACACTTATCTGTGACTAGAGATGGTGCTCTTGTAGCAGAGCTTATGGTGAAACCTAGCCTACTGCAGCAGATTAGAGATGCACAGCAGGGTGATGAGACTATTGCCTTGTGGAAAGGCCTAGTCAGAGAGGGTAAGAAGAAGGGATTTGAGATTAGAGAGGACTGCTTGTATTTTGGGGATCGAATTTGTGTGCCTAAAATTTCAGAGTTGAGAAAGAGTATCTTAAAGGAAGCTCATAGTAGTCCCTATGCTATGCATCCTGGCAGTAATAAGATGTATCATGATTTGAAATCACACTATTGGTGGCCGGCGATGAAGAGGGATATCACAGATTATGTGTCGAGGTGTTTGACATGCCAGCAAGTGAAAGCAGAGCATCAGTTTCCTTCTGGTTTGTTACACCCTACTTCTATTCCGGAGTGGAAATGGGATAGGATTACCATGGATTTTGTGATTGGGTTGCCTCCTACACCTAGAAAGAAAGATGCTGTATGGGTAATAGTTGATAGACTAACTAAGTCGGCACACTTTCTTCCTGTTAGGACTGACTTCACCATGGAGCAGCATGCAGAGCTTTATATAGATGAGATAGTGAGATTACATGGGGTTCCTTCTTCCATCATTTCAGATAGAGATCCGAGATTTACTTCTAGAATTTGGAAGAAGCTACATGAGGCTTTGGGTACTAAACTGCATTTCAGCACAGCTTTTCATCCTCAGACTGATGGTCAGTCAGAGCGGGTTATTTAGATTTTGGAGGATATGTTAAGAGCTTGTGCTATTGAGTTTGAGGGCAGTTGGGAGAAGTACATTCGACTTACTGAATTTGCCTACAATAACAGTTATCAGTCGAGCATTCAGATGGCTCCCTTCGAAGCACTATATGGCAGGAGATGTAGGACTCCACTGTGTTGGTCGGAATTGAGTGAGGGTAAGATTATAGGTCCAGATTTGATTCGAGACACAGAGGATAAGGTCAGAATTATCAGCGATAGATTGAAAGCAGCTTCAGATCGTCAGAAATCTTATGCGGATTTGAAGAGGAAAGATATAGAGTATGCAGTGGGAGATAAGGTTTTCCTTAAGGTATCTCCGTGGAAAAGATATTGAGATTTGGAAGAAAGGGTAAGCTTAGTCCTAGGTTCATTGGTCCATATGAGATCATTGAGCGTGTGGGTCCATTAGCCTATAGACTAGCTTTACCACCAGACCTGGATAGGATACATAATGTTTTCCACGTGTCTATGTTGAGGAGGTATCGGTCCGACCCATCACATGTGATACCAGTTGATTCTGTTACCATAGAGCCAGATTTGACTTATGAGGAAGAACCAGTGGGGATACTTGCGAGGGAAATCAAGGAACTAAGGAATAAGAGAATTCCTTTGGTAAAGGTCCTTTGGAGAAACCATAAGACCGAGGAAGCTACATGGGAAAGTGAAGATATTATGAGACAACAGCATCCTCAGTTATTTACACCAGGTAAATTCGAGGACGAATTTCTTTTAAGGGGGGGAGAACTTGTTTTCGCCGAAATCCCGAACCCTGGAAGGATTTCGAAAAACACATTTTTTTTTATTATTCATTTATTATTATTGTTTTGGAAAAAGGTGATAAAAATCTTTTTGGATATGCGATGCCGATAAATCGGTCTTATAAAATATTTTGAGTCGCCACCCATTTTTTTGGCAATGGGACCGTTTCCAATTTTAATTTATAAAATGACTCCATTCTAAACCCATTTTTATTTAAGGCTGATTATTTTTAAAAAGACTGGTCAGGCGTACCAAGTACGATTCTAGGTAAGGGAATTGGGTACGTCGGCCCATTGGAAGCCGACGCCCGGAAAACCGGCCTCTTTTAACCTACGATTTCTAATTGATTTTATTTTAGAAAAGCCGAATTTATTTATTTATTTAAACCCAACCCGAGTAAATCGAACCGAGTTCCTATGTGGAAAATTAATTAATCGTCCCAATCAAATCTAATTATCACATAGCAATTATTCAAATTAAAGCAATTAAATCAAAGCGATCAAACCAAATAAATAAATAAAAAGACCCGCTCTTGCCTTATGGTTAAAGGCGGGCAACAAACCGAACCTAAAATACATTCTACCCGATTTAAATTCAACCCATAAACCCAAAATCATGCATATTTATTATTTAACACTAGAAATGCAAATTGTTAATAAACATGCAAATTAATCTTAAATATAAATAAATCAACAAACTTAATTTTATTTTTAATTTAAACATAAATTGCAAAATTCATATAAATAAACACATAAAATTACATTTTAGTATTCTAAGTTTAATTAAATTGTGATCTGTTCATAATTGGCATTTTCAAATTTATTGAAGAAATTAGATTTTATTTTCGTATAAAATTTATTATTATTATTATTATTTTTATTTTTCTGGAAAAATCGATGAACAGTCGCATGACGCAGCTGTTCCTGGATGAACAGTTGCGTGACACGACTGTTCTTCATGAGCCATGAATAGTGAACAGTGAATAGTGCACGGTGAATAGTGCACAGTCGCGTGACGCAACTGTTCTTGGATGAACAGTTGCGTGACACAACTGTTCTTCCAGGAACAGTTGCGTGACGCAGCTGTTCATCCAGGAACAGTTGCGTGATGCACTGTCCTAGCCCAGAATTCATTTTTAAATGTCTTATTTATATTATTTCTTACTTAAATACGATTTAAAGACATATAAAATGGCCAAATATGAACAGAATATAATTTAAAGAAACTTAGATTACTAAAACCACAAAAATATTACTAAAATCACAAAAATATAAAAAAATACAAAGAATGTTAAGGAAATTACCTAATCCTCAGATTGATGCTTGCAAATGGATCAAATCTCTTAACAAATGATAGTTAAGATTTCCAGAAGCTTTGTTTCCAAGGATTTAATTGTGGTTTCTTTATAGTGTGTTTTTTTAGGGTTTCAAAATCGTTTTCTTCTTCTCTTTTTTTTCTCTGTTCTGTGTTTTTTTTTTTTGTTTTCCCTTGTTTTTTGAGAATTGTGAGAAAGAGATGTATTTATAGGGTAGGTCAGGACACAGCTGCGTCACGCTACTGTAGCTGCGTGACGCCACTGTAGCTGACGGTAGCTGCGTGACGCTACTGTAGCTGCGTCACGCTACTGATTTGTTGAACAGTGATGAACAGTGATGAATAGTGATGAATAGTGATGAACAGTGATGAACAGTTGCGTGACGCAACTGTTCTTGGATGAACAGTTGCGTGACGCAGCTGTTCTTGCGTGACGCAGCTATGACTCAGCCAACTATTCAACATCATTTTTAATTTAAATCCTTGGATTAAAAGACTTCTAGATAGCATTAATCCATTCATTTTGCATCCTCGTATCATCATTGGATCAGGCGGGGCATAAAAAACACGCGTCAACAGTTTGCCCCCCCACTTTATCATTAATTGTATAAACGATTAATGTTAAAGTGGTCCATTGACGCGCCTTCAATCTGGTAATCATCCTCGAAGCTCGGTTTGATTGGTTCGAAAGATGTTGGATTGATTTGATCATCTGGCCACCTATTCAGCTCAGTTTGATCGGCTTTCATTGGCTCTAGTCGGATCTGTTGGGTATGAAAATACCTTCGAGGTTCCGTTTGACTGGCTCGAAGGATTTTGATTGAATTGACCTAAAGGCTCCAGTCGGACTGCATCAGCATTCTGTGTACAAACAGATTTGAGCGTCAGCGGTCATCTGGCCACGTCCAAGGTTCTGTTGAGAAAAGTAATTCCTGTGTACAAACAGATCAACTTTGCAATACATTAGTAGAATTAAAATCCAAATAGCTTTAAAATGCATCATAATTGTTGGTGGGACCAAAGGACGATTTCTGTATAAAAACAGATTTCGCTTGGTGGGACTAAAGGGCAATTTCTGTGTAAAAACAGATTTTGCTTAATTTCCGTATACAAACAGATAGGACCAAATAGCAATTTCTGTGTAAAAACATATTTCGCTTTGTGAGGTCGAAGAGCAATTTCTGTGTAAAAACAGATTTTGCTTGATTTCTGTATAAAAACAGATGGGACCAAATAGCTATTTCTGTGTAAAAACAGATTTCGCTTTGTGAGGTCAAAGAGCAATTTCTGTGTAAAAACAGATTTTGCTTGATTTCTGTATAAAAACAGATGGGACCAAATAGCTATTTCTGTGTAAAAACAGATTTCGCTTTGTGAGGTCAAAGAGCAATTTCTGTGTAAAAACAGATTTTGCTTGATTTCTGTATAAAAATAGATGGGACCAAATAGCTATTTCTGTGTAAAAACAGATTTCGCTTTGTGAGGTCAAAGAGCAATTTCTGTGTAAAAACAGATTTTGCTTGATTTCTGTATAAAAACAGATGGGACCAAATAGCTATTTCTGTGTAAAAACAGATTTCGCTTTGTGAGGTCAAAGAGCAATTTCTGTGTAAAAACAGATTTCGCTTGATTTCTGTAGATATATAGATCTTACTTGGTCCAAAGCACAGTTTAATCGGCTTTGTCCACCTCCTCAGCTCGGCATAATCGGCTTTGGAGTGTTTGGTTTTGAGATTACCTTGATCAGCTTCGAGAAACCATCACCGGTTGACTTGAAAAATTTTCAAGAGAAAAAGGGCAATTTCCGGGGGTGTCTGATGATTTTGCCCCCTGTGAGGTGAGTAGATGGAATTATTGAGGTATACGAGCCGCACACCGACTCCAATTTGATTTTTTTTTTATGCTTTTCTTTTCTTCCTTTTTTTTTAGATTTTGCTTTATTCCTGCACAAAGGAAACAAAGCCACAGAGACAAAAAAGAGAGGCATCCCACCTACTTACAAGAGTGGTCCGCCTTGTTAATGTGGGCCAAAATGCCCATCAATTTTATTCCAAAGTTAATAAAAGACAATGAAATAGGAGCTAAGTAAAAGCACATAAACAAAAAGGATTTACACTCTTGAAAAAGAAGGGATGACCCTTTTATTACCTGCAACGCGCAGAAGAAGATAAAATATGCAACTTCTTTATGTATGCATGAACCTATTTAAAGGCTAAGAATTTTTATTGATGGTTTTTCTTTATTGATCCTTCCAAGGAAATCACTGAGAAAATGGTATTCGTCCTTCTGATCGCTGTCTGAGAGAATCCAATACCCGGGCAAAACCAATAGTGGAAAATCTTCAGCGCAAATGAGTGAATGCTGACCATATAGGCAGAAAGGGAGGTCTTATAATCAACAATCATGCCCTCGAAACAAGAGGAAAGATGAATTTGAGAATCAAGCTCTTTATTGCTATCAAGCTCTTTATTGCTCTTACTTCTTTCAACATCATACTGAAGTAAAGAGAAACTACTTTAATACAATGATCATTTATTCTGACTACTCATTCGCCTATTGTCCTTTTAGTCAAGTTGATGACATTGAGCAACCAGTAACATGTATGTCACAAATGCATGGCATAGATTTCACATTTAAACTAAGCACCATGCATTAATCTCAAAAATTTTGTTTATATTTATTTATTATTTTTTTTTCATTCATTTTTTTTAACTCTAACTTTTGCCTAGGTCGCCCTTTACGGGTTTTCAACCTAGCGAGTGCATCTTTTGCCTAGGTCGCCCTTTCGGTTTTTCAACCTAGCCGCCCGTTTTTTTTTTTTTTTAATCGAAACCATCATTTCAAACATAAAAACCTTTTCATTTGGTCTCGATTAACGATCCGATTCAGCAACACCTTTGTCCAACAGTTTCTGGATTCTGAACGATCCATGCCAGTTGGGTCTGAATTTCCCTTCAGGAAGATGCCTGCTTTGAAGTGAAGATCATTATCTGCAACTATGTGATGAGAAGCTCTATAGCGACGGAAAATGTTCTTCTCAATAAATCTAGTCACTTGTTTGGCAGTCAGCAAATAAAACAGACTCTTTTTTTTGTTGGAAGACTCACTTTCAGCTCTTCCTTCTCTTTTATTATATATACATATATATTTTTTTTAAACTATCATATTATTTTTTGTCATCATTTTTTTTTCGTAAGGGAATAACATCCCGTTCTTGTAGCATTATTGATCAGAACATTTATAGGGAAACCCTCTTTGTGCGAGGCTGCAGTCGACACAGGTTGTTAGTCTTCCATTTTTCTTGAGCACAAGGGCTATATTTGCTAACCCCTCAGGGTATTGTACTACCTACAGGAAATCTGTATCCAGCTGCTTCTCAACTTCAGCCTTCATCTTGTTTTACCACTCTTGGTCTAACCCATATTCTTTTTTCGCATTACTGGCTTAATATTCGGATCGGTAGGGATGACATGTCTTGCAATTGACTTATGAATCGCCGGCGTATCAGCACAACTACAGACAAAGGCTTCTGAATGATTCTTGGGAATCATTTCTGAATTCAAGCTTAAAGTCTGATCCGATTTCGATTATTTTGGGATTTTCGACGGTGCTTAGGTTAAATGCAAAATGATGCAATGCACTTATGCCAAATATGTGTATGGTATAATCAATGCCATAAGCATAACAATCAGGAGAAATAAGAAAATAAGTAGTCAAAATTCATTCCATTGATTAAAATAGTAAACAAAATCCATCCATATTGTTCTTAAAGTAATCATTCGAAAAATAAAAAGCAAAATTAAAAAAAATTATTCAATTCACCCATCACAGCTAACTTTTGTGTTTGGGAGGCTTGGTGATCTTCCCACTATCTATCAAGTTTTGAATGTCATGTTTGAGCCTGGAGCAATTATCAGTAGAGTGCCCCTTACACTGATGGTATTCACAGTTTTGATCAATAAACTTGCCTAGAATTGGCTTGGATGGATTAATGGGTAACTTTGACAGTACACCATTCTTGATACAGGACTGCATAACCTTGCTTAAAGGTCTGCCCAAATCAGTGAACTCCCTTTGCGCTTTCTCCCTAATAGCTCCAACTATATCGCTACTCCCCGACTAGTTTGTAGCTGCATGACCAGCATTCCTATTATGACCATTGTGGGAAGGTTGGTAGTTAACAAACCCCTGGCTTCTCTTCTTCTCCTCTTTGTAAAGCTCCTCAACATTCAGCCCGGCCCTCTGAACTAGAGCAAAATCAATGAGAGGTTGGGCCAGCATTCTCTCCTTGAAGAAAGGTAAGAGGCTTCTACAGAAAATTCTAATTAGTTCTTGGTCCTTCGGCCTTGTCTGGACCATAAATAGCTTGGTTCTCCACCTCCTGTAGTAGTCAGAGAAGCTTTCATCTTTCTCCTGCCTTAGACTTTCCAGATCACGGAGACTAAACTCATCGCTTTCATCCATCTTGAAATGCTTAAGGAAAGCAATCTGAAGCTTGACCCAGTTCCTTTGTACTTCTACCTCTAGATTATCATACCACCTCCGGTAGCTCTTATGCAGTGTCTGGGGAAATGCCCGCAGCACGTCCTCTTCATTGTACCGGTTCATTTGAGCAACACGAATGAACTCGGACAGATGGGATCTCGGATCATTATCTCCTTCAAACACAGTGTGTTTAAAAGTTTTGAACGAAGTGGAGCTGGTTGGGTGCAGGACATATTCAGTTACATGGAAGTTGGTGATCGGGTCCTTTTCCTTCGCTACAGACATTTTCTCAACTTTGTCTTTCAGCTCAGTAAGTTGCTTGATTACGTCATTCTCGACTGGGATAGTGTTACCCACAGAGGCCTGATTATCTGAAGCAGGTTCTGGGATTTGTCTCTCCTCAACCACAGGTTGGTTACTTGATGCAGGAGGAGTCTGATTTTGTGCCCTGTCTTGGGCGAGAGCAGCGGCTACAATTTGAGCAATAGTTCTTATTTGGGCTTCAGAAAACTCGGCCTCATTCGGAGTATTATCAACCATCTTTACCAAATCTGAATCTGAAACTGTCAAACTTGAGTGAATCACAGGACTGATTGGAGTAGGCTCAGGGATTGGGGTCACTCTGAGCAAGCGTTGACCAGGGCGTCGGTTCCAAGCTCTCGAAGCGATTTCCCGAGAAGGATCAATTCTGACTGATAGGTAAAAGTACCTGAGTTAAAATGGGTCCTGTATGTATGCATGAGAAAATGAAAGCACATAGGATGAGAAATGCATTTCTAATGTGATAAAGATCGGTGTGGAAATAAGATCTCGATTTCGACGACTGGAATCAAAAATTCGGTGTGAATAATATGATAATAACTTATTTTGTATTCAAACATTTCTGACATTATCTGTCGTTGACCATTCCTTTTGGATTTTACGGTCAACTATTTTCACTCAAGCCCCTAATTTTTGCCTTGGAATGAAAGAATTTCCAAGCGGGATATTTTATTTATTTTTTTATGTGTCCTTAATTTTTGCCTTGGAATGGAAGAATCTCCAAGCAAGATTTTTCTTTTTTTTTTTTACTTTTTTTTTTGTTTTTGTATCCTTACTTTTTGCCTTAGAACATATGGTCCCAAGCAGGATCTCGTTTTGTTTTGTTACAAATTTTGTAATCTCTTGCTCACTTATTTTCAGATAATGCGAGAAATGTGACAATACAAAGGAATCGCAACCCCCTTATAACTCCCTTTTCTTTTGGGTATTGATTCACTATAAGTGATTGCATAATATTATTCAAAACGAATTTGAAATCCAGTCTCAAGATCAAGGTCAAATGTCCATACCGAACAGTAGGTCTTATTGATGCATGGCTGAAAAAGAAAATGTTACATGATGCATGAATGTCACAACATATGTACATTTTATATCAAACAGGGGAATGGGAGTTGAGGAATGCATGCCTTCCAACCTTATTTCTCCCACACACGGATTCCATTGGTATAAATTCCGACATCTGTTTCCTAGGAATTGGTCTAATCTCGACAACCAACAGGGGGTTTTGAGATTGACGATATCAACTCTCGGAAATGAATGCGGCACAACAACAACAAATAGAATCTGGTGCACCTTAGGGGAAGTAACTAAGGTTTTCAACTATATGCATTGGCTTTAGTCTTATTGGGTTTAACAAAGTCTGGGTTTCGCAAACAGGATTCGGGCTTTGTTGGGCCTACTCCTTTTGACGCACCTTTAAGGTACTAGGCTTGCGGTTGGTAGTAATGTTAATTCTCGGATGGATGCACCTAAATCGCATGGTTTAGGCTAGATCCACCGTCAAACTTAACACCAGTACCGAAGGGTAGTATGGGTAGAATGAGGTGAGAAGCAAGGAATGCGAATGAATGCAAAAATCATAGGAAAGGAAAAGGAAAGCATTTTAAACACATATGGACGATTAACAATTTTCCATCGGCTTTTTCTAACCAATTTTATTTAGAAATAATAGGCTTTTAGAGTCAATTCCTAATTGCAACCACTAAGTTATTTATTACAAACAACCGGGGATTAGTGGGCGCATATCCCCAGTGAAGTCGCCAAACTGTTTTCGCCGAAATCTCGAACCCCGGAAGGATCTCGAAAAACATCTTTTTTATTTATTATTCATTTATTATTATTGTTTTGGAAAAAGGTGATAAAAATCTTTTTGGATATGCGATGCCGATAAATCGGTCTTATAAAATATTTTGAGTCGCCACCCATTTTTTCGGCAATGGGACCGTTTCCAATTTTAATTTATAAAATGACTCCATTCTAAACCCATTTTTATTTAAGGCTGATTATTTTTAAAAAGACTGGTCAGGCGTACCAAGTACGATTCTAGGTAAGGGAATTGGGTACGTCGGCCCATTGGAAGCCGACGCCCGGAAAACCGGCCTCTTTTAACCTACGATTTCTAATTGATTTTATTTTAGAAAAGCCGAATTTATTTATTTATTTAAACCCAACCCGAGTAAATCGAACCGAGTTCCTATGTGGAAAATTAATTAATCGTCCCAATCAAATCTAATTATCACATAGCAATTATTCAAATTAAAGCAATTAAATCAAAGCGATCAAACCAAATAAATAAATAAAAAGACCCGCTCTTGCCTTATGGTTAAAGGCGGGCAACAAACCGAACCTAAAATACATTCTACCCGATTTAAATCCAACCCATAAACCCAAAATCATGCATATTTATTATTTAACACTAGAAATGCAAATTGTTAATAAACATGCAAATTAATCTTAAATATAAATAAATCAACAAACTTAATTTTATTTTTAATTTAAACATAAATTGCAAAATTCATATAAATAAACACATAAAATTACATTTTAGTATTCTAAGTTTAATTAAACTGTGATCTGTTCATAATTGGCATTTTCAAATTTATTGAAGAAATTAGATTTTATTTTCGTATAAAATTTATTATTATTATTATTATTTTTATTTTTCTGGAAAAATCGATGAACAGTCGCATGACGCAGCTGTTCCTGGATGAACAGTTGCGTGACACGACTGTTCTTCATGAGCCATGAATAGTGAACAGTGAATAGTGCACGGTGAATAGTGCACAGTCGCGTGACGCAACTGTTCTTGGATGAACAGTTGCGTGACACAACTGTTCTTCCAGGAACAGTTGCGTGACGCAACTGTTCTTGGATGAACAGTCGCGTGACGCAGCTGTTCATCCAGGAACAGTTGCGTGATGCACTGTCCTAGCCCAGAATTCATTTTTAAATGTCTTATTTACATTATTTCTTACTTAAATACGATTTAAAGACATATAAAATGGCCAAATATGAACAGAATATAATTTAAAGAAACTTAGATTACTAAAACCACAAAAATATTACTAAAATCACAAAAATATAAAAAAATACAAAGAATGTTAAGGAAATTACCTAATCCTCAGATTGATGCTTGCAAATGGATCAAATCTCTTAACAAATGATAGTTAAGATTTCCAGAAGCTTTGTTTCCAAGGATTTAATTGTGGTTTCTTTATAGTGTGTTTTTTTAGGGTTTCAAAATCGTTTTCTTCTTCTCTTTTTTTTTCTCTGTTCTGTGTTTTTTTTTTTGTTTTCCCTTGTTTTTTGAGAATTGTGAGAAAGAGATGTATTTATAGGGTAGGTCAGGACAGAGCTGCGTCACGCTACTGTAGCTGCGTGACGCCACTGTAGCTGACGGTAGCTGCGTGACGCTACTGTAGCTGCGTCACGCTACTGATTTGTTGAACAGTGATGAACAGTGATGAATAGTGATGAACAGTGATGAACAGTTGCGTGACGCAACTCTTCTTGGATGAACAGTTGCGTGACGCAGCTGTTCTTGCGTGACGCAACTATGACTCAGCCAACTATTCAACTTCATTTTTAATTTAAATCCTTGGATTAAAAGACTTCTAGATAGCATTAATCCATTCATTTTGCATCCTTGTATCATCATTGGATCAGGCGGGGCATAAAAAACACGCGTCAACAGAACTGTAACAGACTGATTTTTCTTTTAGTGTCGTAATAGTGATTTACCGGTCTGTGAATAGTACCATCGGTCTGGGACTTGGTATTATTTTAGTCTGGAAAAATTACTATGCATAGTTAATATTTTATTTACTATTTTTGGAGCATGTTTGCATGATTTAGGTGGGTAGAAAATATTTAATGAATATTTTTGGAGAGTTTATGTATTGAATGCATAATATTTCTAGTGTGGTATATTAAGAAATAAATGAGGAATTATTTTAGTGGAGTGAATTTAATTAATTGGTGGAGTTAAATAAGAAGTAGAAGAGAATTATTTGAGGAATATTTAGAGCCATTGGATGAGATTACTTAGGACTTGATCTTAGCCACACATTTTGCATGATTTTAGGAAGTCAAATTTGACTTTGGCACTTAAAAGTAAACACCACAACACTTATTTGTTTCTTCTCTTCTCCTTATCCACGCCATCTCCATCTTCTTCCTCTTTCTTTCATTTCTTCATTTTCTTACCTCCAAATTTACCACCAAACTACCTAATTAAATCATAGATTAATACTTAATTCTTAAGAATTAAGAAGTAGAAGTTGAGTTTGGTGATTAAAACCAAAGAGAAGTGAAGTTACCATTGAAGCAAGTAAGTTGTGGTTTTTGAGTTTTGTGAATTGTTAAGTAGAATTCATGGTTTAGACATGTTATTGATGCATTAAATCATGCTCCAACTATTTCTTTTGTTAAGTTTTGCTTGTAATGTTGATTTTTCATGCTTTGAAGAGGTTGGAGAACCATCCTCAAAGGGGAAAGAGAAAGCCAAGGAGTAAGGCTTTCCAAGCTTATTCAAGCTTGTTAATAAGGTTAGTGCAATCATAATTTCACTTGTTTAAGTTGTTTTTACATGGTTAGGGTTTTGAATATATTTTGGGAACTTTGTATGTTTTGTTGAAATTGCTGAATTTTAATGTGAGATGTGTTCTGCCGTGGGATTGGAACTCATTTTCGACCCCTTTATGCTTCCCTTCTGTTTCTGACTTCTTCATGAAAGTTGTAGCTCTATTTCTCAGCTTTCCAAAACATATTCTTATGTCCAATTTCAATACTTGTAGCTCAACTTATGAGTGAAATACCAAAACTGGTTCTGTTATGATGTCTTACCTGTATATCCGAAATTATTGTCCATTTTGACCACTCAAATGGCAAAATAATGTCTTATGTTCTTCATAAAAGTTATATATTTACTTCTTATCTTTCCAACCCATCCTCTTGTGTCCAAATTGGAGATACATAGCTCAACTTATGGCTGAAACACCCAAACTGACTCTGTTGTGTCGGGCCACATGCATTACTAAATTGAGTGCCCATTTTGAGCACTATAATGATAAGATTAGGTTCTGAGTTCTTCATAAAAGTTGTTTCCCTGTGTCGTGAGAATTCTCTCGTTCTGGATTGGTTTCATTTGAGTGTTTGGTGAAGTAGGAATTCAAGAAACATTGGACTTGGTTCTGCTGAATCAGGTCTGATCTGTTGGTCTGTGTTCTAAGCTTTTGTTTGTTATCTTACTCTGTGATCTGGGCTGTGGTCCCTTCTGAACATTTGTATCATTTTGTCTTAGCTTTCTAATGAATCTGATTTCATGCAATTTGGAGACCCATAACTCAAATTATGTGTTAAAAACCCTGCAAAGGTCAAGTTTATGAAAATGCTGAAAAGTTCTTGATTTATGTACTTTTATAATATCTTAAGTATATATACATCTATAGTGTTTTGAGTAAAAATTTTGAACTGATGAGTACTAAATGAAGAGGTTTTGACTAAGAATTATTGCTTTTGTGAAAGAATGATTTTGATTTGGGCTCTACTATGCATGATTGAGACGTGGTATGATGAGATGGATTTTCTTATTGTGAAGCTATGATCATATGCTAGGGTTATCAGCCCTTATAAATAGGCGGACGCGCTTATTGTGTGATGGGGTGGTGCTTTCATAGGCCACGGTGGTGCTTTCATAGGCCACGATTGTGTGATGGGGGTGGTGCTTTCATAGGCCACGGTGGTGCTTTCATAGGCCACGAGTATGTGATGGGGGCGGCGCTAATATAGGCCACGATCAAATCTGCTTATGTTCATTCTGCATGAGTATGAGCCTTAACGAAAAATGAAATTTTATTGTTGCTATAAAAGAATGAAGACATATTTGTATTTATAATCTTCTCATTGCTTTCAAAGTATTTGAATTAAATGAATGCGATTTCGGTATTTATATAGTTGAGTAATTTAAGTTTTGCCTTGGCTTTTATTGTTAATTTAATTGTTGGTTATTTAGCACCACTGAGTCTTCCACTCAGCGCGTTGATTTTTATCACGCGCAGGTTAGGAGCGGAGGGTGTTCTTAAAGACCAGAGGACAAGCATCAGAGTACAGATCACATTTTGGGTAGGATATTTTGTAAATGGTGATTTTTGGCATGTATATAAAGATTGTATTATGGAGGTTGTATATAATAAGTTTATAATGTATTAAGAGTTATGATTATTGAAGGAAATAACATCTTATTATATTTTTGGTGTATGATGATTATATATTCCTTGAAAAGAATGTGTTTAGACTATGATGCGTATGTTGATGGATATTTAGAAGTGCTTGTGGTATGTTATGTTGAATTGGAGTTTTGGGGTTTGGAGAAAATTGGAAGTGTGTATATTTTCTTTGTGTGGCAAGTTAATTTTTAGGGGAAACTCTTGCGAAATTTTCGTAGGAATTTCCTTAAATATTATTTTCGTTAACAAAAAAAAAAAAAAACAAAACAAAATGTTAATTACTTGCCTCCTTATGAAAATTTAACCACTTCTAATTTGTGATCTAGCTTTAATAAGTGACATAAGACGGTGCTCCGGCACTGATTGTGGCATTCGCTGTCTGGTCCTCCGGGATTGGCCGGTGGGTGTTACATGCTGCCTTGTCATATCTTTACTATGGCATCGACTTGTGTGTCCGTGGAGCACGCTTAAAGGTTGGTTATAGGTGAGCCATTAAGGTTTTCTTCTTGACTAGTCTCCTTTTTCCATGCTTTTTATTCTTTTTGCTTTATTTACTGACTTTTGCCTTATTTATTATACATATTTGGGCTTATGAGCTCCAAGTCCTCCCTATGCCGAGGTTGCATGGTTTTGATGCTAATATTAGTGCGATGACCCTTCCTCGAGGTCGGTCGTGGAAGTTCAGCCGGAAATATGCTTACACCACACTAGAGATTTCGATGTTCCAGTAGCTCCTGAACGGCCTTGCTTGGGACCGGGTAAATTTGAAACTTCACATCATTTCTGATTTTTGTTTTTTCTAATTATTTTTCTCTTTCTTTTTTTTTTAATTTTTTTTTTCTTTTTCTCTTCTCATTAATTTTTGCTCTCTTTTTTTCTTTTGTTTCTTTTTCTTTCTTTTTTTTAATAGATAGTGCAGTACCCATAGGGTGATGTAGCCGAGTACCCCGACTTCGTTCAGGCTACCATCGTGTATTAGCACAGGCGACTCCTTCTTCCAGGATTATTCTATGATATGTACTACCTTGGTGAGAGGGTGTATGAATGGGATCGAGGCCTAGACCGGAGGAGAGTGCCCCATGACATCCCGTATTACATGCTGTCCATCAGATAGATTCGATCAGTGTAGGATATTACAACTGCTCGGAGGGCCTCGGCTGCCACGAACCACTCGGTTGCTTTTGTGTTGGGAGCCTATGCTATCTTTGTGCGACTCAATTCCTGGTCCATCTCTCTCCTCCTACCGAGTTTGACCCTTTTATAGAGGCGGAGGAATAGGATAGGGGATAGGATGATGCTCTAGTACAAGTGAATTTCATCCACTCTTGTTATTCTGTTCTTTGTTTTGCCCCAGTATCTATTTCTCTTTTATTCACTGCCTGTGTTTTATTCTTACAGCAGTAACAGCGCAGTAAGCGTGTGAAGGGAGGCGACTATCGGGCTCCGGATACGGATGTCGTCATCGGCAAGTTGGAGCATGGACTGGGTGCCTCCTTCTCCTTTATCTTAGATCACACGAGTCAAAATGCTCAAGGCATGCTCGAGACACATTTGGTGAGTCTATACGGGATGTCTCCACCTGGCTGCAACCATGTGAGTAATTTCTACTCCTTTATTCAGATAACTGCTTCTTTATTATTCTGCTTTCTTATTGTCTACCCCTGTCTTATTTTGCAGGTGTCCATCCCGGATTATAATGAGGTAAGCCAGCTATATGAAGCAGCGCATCTTAAGTTGGCGTTGGCGAGGTCAGGCCCTCGGATGAGCGTGTATCTATAAGTATAAAAAATACAACACAAGAGAAAATATGCAATGCATATGCCATGTATGCATGAAATGCAATCACTAATACTTATAAATGTATGTAAAGAGCTAGCATGACACCTCTAGCTGGTCGAGGTTGAGGAGTTCAGTATGGTGGTCGTGGAGCTAGGCACCAACTGGTGGTTGTTGAAGAGACCGAGGAGTCTGATAGTAAGGACTTGGAGGAGACAACCTTAAACATGTCTTGAGACAACCGCCCCAGCTTATTTTTTGCTTGTTTTCTTCTTCCTATATTCTTGCTTTCTATATTCGGACCTAGATTGGGGAATGCTTTTGTAAAGAATGATTATTTTCATTTATGAGGAGGAAAATGCCAAATTCTTCACATGTTTCTGGTTGATGCTAGAATACTGGTGCCTTATAGATGATATTCGTATTACTTTTCTTGCATTTGAGGATCAAAGAAACAACAAAATAGCACTTGTTCAGCTGACTGCTACCTAGTGGTGTGCGCCGCTATTCTATTGCTTGCGGCACTAGTGTTGCAGCAGAAGTCAATTGTCACATTATCCTCTCATTTTTTGCTGTAAAAGCCCATAAAACACCTACAAGCTTCAAAGGCTTTTCTCTCTTATTCCAGATGAAGCTTTCACTTAAAAACTTCCCCAAACTTCTCATTTCTTCCCCATTTTCCATGGATCGGTCCTTGGCACCTACATTTGGAGCACTATTTCGCAGTCTTAGCACGAAGATTGGGATTTACTGTCACTATTCGAACTCAACGGGCTGAGCTATTATAGAAACATTTGGATTCAACCCGGATTGTTGCAATGGTTGATTAACCACTTCGATCCTTGAGACAACTTATTTTGCCATAACAACTTCGAGATTTGACTGTTGTTTGAGGAGTTCAGCGTCATTTCTGGGAGAATACCAGTGGTTGAAGAAGTTCTTGCAATGCCTCAGCTCGATGTTGACCCTGCTTCACTAATTCTACCTATTTTTGGTTTCTTGGCTTATGAGATGCTGTCTTATGATTTTGGAGCTAATGTTGTGCCCCTGCGACTGCTTGTTGATTGTGCCTTAGTTATGGACCGTACTAGCCCATATTTGCCTTCACTTGCATGTTTCTGCATTCTTAGTCAATACTTGCTACTCAGTGGCACTGACAGCTATGACAGCCTTAGGCTGGTGCCATAATTGAGCATATGGTTAGGCGACGTACGCTTTTTCCACTTATTCTATCTAAAACATTTATTTGGCTGGGAAAGCATGCTCGGGACCTGTAACACCCGCCGCCCGATCCCAAAAGACCCGATGGTGGATGCCACATTCGGTGCCGGAGGCACCATCCTAACCTACATATAAATCATACAATCATATTATGAATTAGAAGTGACTTAGTGTTCATAAGTTTAGCAAGTAATAATATTTTGTTTTGAAAATGATTTGGGAGAGTCCTACAGAAAAACTGCAAGAGTTTCCCCTAAAAATAGAAGTTGCCAAACATATGAATACAAAGCACTCCCAATTCCAAACTCCAAACCCCATCAAACTCCAATAACAACACAATAGCACTTCTATCATTTCATAACTCCATAGTTCCTCAATAACATTATAATATTCATCACTTCAATACATTCATTTAAATATATCAACATCTAATATTCTAACCATTAAATAAGTTCCAAATTATTCTCCCAATATATATACCAAAATAATTTACAACAATATGCTTAAGTTATAAATTAAATAATACAGTCTCCAAAAATGTAATCGTTATACATGCCATAATTTTTAGTTACATAAAATACTAATCAACTACCAAAAGATCTCTTCAGCTCTGATGCTACTCTTCAGGTCTTTAAGCAGCAAACACAATCTCCAACCTGCGCGTGACAAAATCAACGCGCTGAGTATAAAACTCAGTGGTGCTCATAAAACACAACAAACCAATGTTGTGATGACAACATACTTAAAAATCATGTATATACATAAAATCATTAAATTTGAACATGCAGTACATATGCACACCAACACATAATGTTTTAGAAATTCATTTGATATGATAAATACGTTGTGGTAAATTAAGAGTTATTAACATAATGTGATCTCATTTATTTCACTTCCTTAAAAATATTGTATAAGGGCTCACATACACTTAGGAGAAAAAGAAGCAGATAAGTTTTCATAGCTTATTCATAATGGCCTTAGGTCGCCAACCTTTTCATAACATATAGAGCGCGTCCGCCCTAACATAAGACACCCACGTGCCTAGCATATGATCATAGCTTCTTATCATAATGGCATCAAATGCCGAGCATGCTCATCATACATAATAAAATCAAATCATGCATCAAATCCACACCAAGTATATTAGAGCCCAAAAACATTTCTCATAAAATTCATGTTCTTTAGTCTTCTCATAATAAAAACTTAATTTAAACTTAAGTAATTCATAAAAATTCTCATACTTAAACAAAATGACTTAACATAGAAAAATTCCAGCATAAAAATAACATTGACCCTTGCTGTGTTTTTAAAACATAACTTGAGTTATGGGTCTCCAAATTCAATGAAATCAGAGTCCTTAGAAAGCTAAGACAAAATTCTACAAATGTTATGAAGGGATCACAACCCAGATCAATATGGAAGATAACAAAACAAAGCTAGGAACACAGACTGACAGACCAGACCTGATTCAGCAGAACCAAGTCCATTGTTTATTGAATTCCTACTAAACCAAACACTCAAATTAAACCAATCCAGAACGAGAGAAGTCTCAAGACACAGGGCAACAACTTTTATGAAGAACTCAGGACCTAATCTTGTCATTATAGTGGTCAAAATGGGCACTCAATTCAGTGATGCATGTGGCCCGACACAAACAGAGTCAGTTTGAGTGTTTCAGCCATAAGTTGAGTTATATATTTCCAAATTGGACACAAGAGGAGAGGTTGGAAAGCTACGAGATAGACCTACAACTATTATGAAGGACTCAGACACAAATGGAAATTAGAAAGGACTGAAAAATGGTCCTAAATCTCACTCAAAATCACGTTTTTCCCAAATTCAGCTTACTTTAGCCATGAAAGGAACATGAACCACAAAGATACAATGTAGAAATGTCTACCACAACATAAATACTCATCAAACATCATCCAAGAGCATGTAATGGCAACAAACCAATCATTTCATACAAAATCTCAAAAGATACACATAATAGCATAAAGGCACAAAATCAAAATTTGAGTAAGGTAAGTGTGTTTATGAACACTAACCTTCAAAACAAGCTTTAACAAGCTTTAATCAAAGCTTCTCAAGCTTTGGTCTTGCCCTTATCTTTGTTAGAAGGCTTTCCACCCTCTACATGTAAGAAACTCAAAATCAAACAAAGAAAACAAATAAAAGAAGTAATTGGAGCATGATTAAGCATGTAATGCTAAAAGACAACTCTAAATCCAAAAATAATTCACTTATCATAAAATCACATACTTGACCCAAGTAGGAAAATCACCAAATTCCTTGAAATTAGTCACCAAAGATTACTTTTCTAGCTTCACTCTCTAAGATTTATGACTTAAATCAAGTTGGATGGGTGTTTACTAAGTAAGAATTGAAGAAAATGAAGAAGAAGAAGAAGAAGAAGGAGGAGGAGGAAGAGGAAACGTGGATGTAGAAGAAGATGGCAAAATTTGGTGGTCAATAATTGATGGTTGCCTTTAATAAAGCAACTAAGGGTATTTTGGTCTTTTCTCCAAATTGGAGGGTGTTTTGGTCTTTTCTCCAAATATTCTCCAATTAAATTCCTTCAAAATATTATTTATCTCCACAAAACTCTCTAATTTATTCCATAAAAATAATTCCTCAAATTTCCTCCATAAAAATAATTTGCTCAAATTTCCTTACTTAATATAACACCATAATTCACTATTCACTAATTATCTAAATTCTCCAAAAATATTCCTTACTTACTTTCTACCCATAAAAACCATGCATACATGCTCCAAAAATGTTAAAGAAAATATAAAACATAAATAGTAATTTTTTTCGGACCAAAAAAATAATACCAACTTTCGGACCGGTGGTACTATTCACAGACTGGTAAACTACTATTGAAACACAGGAAAAATGGGGCGTTACAGTTCTCCCCCCCCTTAAAGAATTTCGTCCTCGAAATTCACCTGAATTAAACAACTGAGGATGTTGTTGTCTCATAATATCTTCACTTTCCCATGTAGCTTCCTCGATCTTATGGTTTCTCCAAAGAACCTTTACCAACGAAATTCTCTTATTCCTTAGTTCCTTAATTTCCCTAGCAAGTATCCTCACTGGCTCTTCCTCATAAGTTAAATCTGGCTCTATAGTCACAGATTCCACTGATATTACATGTGATGGGTCGGACCGATACCTCCTCAACATAGATACGTGGAAAACGTTATGTATCTTATCCAGGTCTGGTGGTAAAGCTAGTCTATAGGCTAATGGACCCACACGCTCAATGATCTCATATGGACCAATGAACCTAGGACTAAGCTTACCCTTTCTTCCAAATCTCAATATCTTTTTCCACGGAGATACCTTAAGGAAAACCTTATCTCCCACTACATACTCTATATCCTTCCTCTTCAAATCCGCATAAGATTTCTGACGATCTGAAGCTGCTTTCAATCTATCTCTAATAATTCTGACCTTTTCTTCTGTATCCCGAATCAAATCTGGACCTACCATCTTGCCCTCACTCAATTCTGACCAACACAGTGGAGTCCTACATCTCCTACCATATAGTGCTTCAAAAGGGGCCATCTGAATACTCGACTGATAATTGTTATTGTAGGCAAATTCTACAAGTCGAATGTACTTCTCCCAACTGCCCTCAAACTCAATAGCACAAGCTCTTAACATATCCTCCAAAATCTGAATAACCCGCTCTGACTGACCATCTGTCTGAGGATGAAACGCTGTGCTGAAATTCAGCTTAGTACCCAGGGCCTCATGTAGCTTCTTCCAAAATCTAGAAGTAAATCTCGGATCTCTATCTGAAATGATGGAAGAAGGAACCCCATGTAATCTCACTATCTCATCTATATACAGCTCTGCATATTGCTCCATGGTGAAGTCGGTCCTAACAGGAAGAAAGTGTGCTGACTTAGTTAATCTGTCAACTATTACCCATACAGCATCTTTCTTTTTAGGAGTTAAAGGCAATCCAGTCACAAAATCCATAGTAACCTTATCCCATTTCCACTCTGGAATAGAAGTAGGGTGTAACAAACCAGAAGGAAACTGATGCTCTGCTTTCACTTGTTGGCACGTCAAACACCTCGACACATAATCTGTGATATCCCTCTTCATCGCCGGCCACCAATACTGTGATTTCAAATCCTGATACATCTTATTACTGCCAGGATGCATAGCATAGGGACTACTATGAGCTTCCTTTAAGATACTCTTTCTCAACTCTGAAATTTTAGGCACACAAATTCGATCCCCAAAGTACAAGCAGTCGTCATCTTTAATCATAAATCTCTTTTTCCTTCCATCTTTGACTAGGTCTTTCCACAAGGCAATTGTCTCATCATCCCTCTATGCATCTCGAATCTGCTGAAGTAAACTAGGTCTAATCATAAGCTCTGCCACGAGTGCACCATTACTAGCTACAGATAATCGAGTATTCATAGCACGTAAAGCAACCAAGGACTTCCTACTAAGTGCATCTGCTACCACATTAACTTTACCCGGATGGTAATCAATGGTGAAGTCATAGTCCTTAAGTAGCTCTAACCATCTGCACTGTCTCAGATTAAGCTCCTTTTGAGTAAGCAGATACTTGAGACTCTTATGATCCGTATACAGATGACATTTCTCACCATACAAGTAATGCCTCCAAATCTTCAACGCGAAGGCTATAACTGCTAACTCCAAATCACGAGTAGGGTAGTTCTTCTCGTGTGGTTTAAGCTGTCTAGAAGCATAAGCAACTACCTTACCCTCCTGCATAAGCACACAACCCAATCCATTATATGAAGCCTCACTATACACATCATACGGTCTACCCGAAACTGGCTGTGTCAACACTGGAGCCTCAGTAAGCATCGCCTTAAGCTTCTCAAAACTATTCTGACATTTATCATTCCACTCGAATCTGACATCTTTTTGAAGAAGCCTAGTCAAAGGAGCCGCAATGAGAGAAAATCCCTTGACAAATCTTTTATAATAACTAGCCAATCCTAAGAAACTCCGAATCTCTGTAACATTCTTCTATGGCTTCCATTCAAGCACTGCCTCTATCTTCTTCGGATCAACTCTAATACCCTCAACAGAAATAATGTGACCCAAGAAAGCAATCTCAGACAACCAGAATTCACACTTACTCAACTTAGCATACAACTGTCTCTCTCTCAATATCTGAAGTACAATTCTCAAATAGTGATCATGATCCTCTCTAGTCCGAGAATATACCAAGATGTCATCAATGAACACAACCACAAACTGATCTAAATAAGGATGAAAGATCTGGTTCATCAAATCCATGAACACTGCAGGAGCATTAGTCAAACCAAACGGCATTACCAAGAACTCATAGTGACCGTAGCGTGTCCTGAAAGCAGTCTTAGGTACATCTGATGCCTTCACCCTTAGCTGATGATAACCTGATCTCAGATCTATCTTCGAAAATACACTAGCTCCTCTCAACTGATCAAACAAATCATCGATCCGAGGCAATGGATACCGATTCTTCACAGTAACTTTGTTAAGTTGTCTATAATCAATACACATTCTAAGTGATCCATCCTTCTTCTTTACAAACAATACTGCCATGGAGATACACTAGGACGAATAAAACCCTTATCAAGCAACTCTTGAATCTGTATCTTTAACTCTTTCAACTAAGCAGGCGCCATCCGATACGGAGCAATGGATATCGGTGCAGTACCAGGCATAACCTCAATACCAAACTCAACCTCTCTCTCAGGAGGTAAACCAGGCAACTCCTCTGGAAACACATCCGGAAAATCACATATTGTGGGTATATCATGGACACTAGGAGATTCTGACTTTGGAGCAAGTACACAGGCTAAGTAGGCCTCACAACCATGCTGGATCAATCTTCTAGCAGTACAAGCAGAAATAACATTAGAGAGGTAATCCGACCTCTCACCCACAACTACAATCTCCTCACCAGATGAAGTCTGGAGTGTAATCCTCTTAAGTCTACAATCAATCATAACTCCATGTCTAGATAACCAATCCATACCTAAGATCACATCAAACTCCCAGAAAGGCAACTCTATTAGATCTCCCAGAAACCCATGGCCATAGATTACCAATGGACAATCTCTATACACCCGATTAACTACGACACTATGACCTAAGGGATTTGTAACCTCAATACTATGCTCTAACATATCAGCATGCATATTACCCAATCTACCCACATGTATGCCTAAATATGAATGAGTAGAGCCAGGATCAATCAAAGCATATACAGAAATATCAAAGAGAGAGAATGTACCAATGATAACGTCCGGGGCATCCTGCTCCTCCCTAGTCTGGATAGCATACGCTCTAGCAGGTGCTCTGGACTCAAGTTTTTCCACTATCTCTGAAACTGGCCTCTGACTCCCAATACCTCCTATATCACCACGGCCTCTGCCTCTGCCTCTCGAAATATAAGGAGCCGACCTCCCTACCTGAGGAGCTGCACTAGCCAAAGTCATAGGGCAGTCTCGAAGCAAATGCTCTGTAGACCCACATCGAAAGCATGCCCTAGAAAATCTCCTACAAACCCCGGGATGCTTCTTTCCACACTGAGCACATGTCGGAATATCAATCCATGTAGCACCTCCACCACTAGCAACAGATGTGGTCTGTGGAGCTACTCTGCCATGAGTACCCTGTCCATGTCTCTGAATCGGTCTAGACCAGGTCTGTGATGGACCTCTGTACCTCTTACTACTAGACTGAGCCCCAGAAGTCTGTCTAGATACCATAACCTGAACCCTCTTTTATTGACCCTGCTGACTCCGTTGCCTCCTAGCCTGCTGCTCATTCCTCACTTCCTCAAGCTCTAATGCTGCCTTCACTAGGGAAGACAATGATGTATGAGGATGAGCAACCAAATGCATGCGATATTCATCATGCAAGCCTTTCCTGAAGCGCTTGCATCTATCAGACTCAATAGGAATCATCTCAGTAGCATACCTGCTCAACCGGATGAACTCTCTTGTGAACCCCTCCCCCAAATATCATAGCATAGTGAATGCATATGACTAAAGGAAGAAATGCACGTGAATGTATGAGTCGCCACCTTGTTTAATTATTTTAGGGTAAACTAGGAAAAACCCTAAGTGACTCCAATTTTAATTAACCTAAGTCTAGGCTCATTATCCCAATGTTTAAGGCATGGTTTGCAAACCCGAGATGGATCCCGAGACTATGTCATGCTGATAAACTAACCAATGAATGAATGCTTTGCAAGATATGATTTGGACCAATGAAAGTGTTTATGCGATTTTGACTTGCCGCTCGGGGTTAAATCCCGAACGTGCCTACGTACTTCCGTTTGAATGGAAGATCAAAGTCGACGTAGTTCGATAGGCCTCTTTTAGAGGGCTTTGAATGAGGATGCTTTATGCATGAGTGTGTGTATGCTTTGTGCACTTTGTTTAGGCATTTTGCCAAAGAATTGATTGATTTTTAGGCATTTGATGCCAAAAATGTTGATTTTAATGGCTTTTAGCCTAAAAGATTGATTTAGGCAATCGTTGCCAAAAATGATTAATTTTAGGCGATTGTCGCCAGAATGATTGATTTTAAAGCTTTTAGCCAAAAAGAGTGATTTAGGCAATTTGATTGCCAAAATGATGTTGATTGGGCGATTGTCGCCAAAATGATTGATTTAAGGCTTTTTGCCAAAATAAGTTGATTAATTTTAAGGCATTTTGCCAAAAGATCGATTTAATTGTAGGCAATTTGTTGCCAAAACGTGATCGATTAAGGCTTTTAGCCACAATTATTAATTAATTGGACTTAAGCCGGATTTGTTTGAAATAAAGGCGCTTACACCATAGCTATTAATTAACTAGGTGTTTTAAGCCAATATTGTCGGATTTAGGCTTTAATACCACGATTATTAATTAATCGGGCATTTAGCCTAAATTTATTTAATTGAGGCAATTTGTTTGCCTAATGATGACATGGATGCATTTATGCAGTTGTAGAATTATTAGGAGTAGAAAAGAAGCATGCATGAAGTGCTAAAATTAAATAGGCAGAGTTCAGTTCATGTACCTGATTTAATCGTCGACCGCTTCTTAACTCCAGGTTAAGCTCCTCGTTAAGGGAATTAATTTTAATTTAATTTTAAGTGACCAAGTATCACAACAATAAAATAAAACTAAAATTAAAAAATGCAAGAAAGCAGTAAAGAATCGCAAAGAGCGTAGGGAGAAGGAGCGTCCGTCAACACAGATTGAGTGTCTCAAAACGGAGCCCCAGAGCCGTTTTTTATAGGAAAAAACGTGACCCCGAGCGCCCCTGCTCGCCTTCGAGGGCGAGCATGCCCGCCCAGGAGGGCGGGCGTGCCCGCCCTTGAAGGCGGGCATGCCCGCCTGGGCTGGGCGGGCGTGCCCTCCTAGCTTGGGCAGGCGTGCCCGCCCTAGCTGGGCGGGCATGCCCGCCTGGCCTGGGCGGGCATGCCCACCCCCGCGGGCGGGCATGTGTGCCTTTTCCCCTCTCTTTTTTCTTTTTTTGTTCCGGAGGCTTTTCCGGGAGTTCCGGACCTCCAAAAAATATTCCGAGATCAGTTCCGTGATCCTCGTAATTTTTCGGACATTTCAAGTACCATATTGGCACACTTCCGGTGAACTTTTTGAATGACCTCCGGTCCGACCGGACTGTTTGCAGTCAGAAAAAAATGGCTCTTTGAGCCTCAAAATTTGAGTATTCACAGCTGCCCCCACCGGCGACCATAAAAATGATTTATGGGAGTCGGTGGTTGTCTGAAACACAAATTTTGAAAGCAAAAAACAGACGCGTTCAGAAGACCCGCCTTTTGGCTCCTTTTTTCTTCTATAAATAGCTTAAACTTTCATTTTTTCATTCATTTCCATCCTCTTACTCTAAGGCTCTCTCTCAAATTCTCCCAAATCTCTCATCATGGCTTTCTCCGATTATGGCAGCGACGAGGATCTGCTGGAGTCTCTGGAGATCTCTTTCAGTGATGTCGATCTCATGGCGGATGCTGATACTCACGCTTCTATGACCGGCGTCTTTGCCTAGGTACGCTTGCTTTGTTGGCATATTGTCCATTATTTTAGGCCAAATTGTGATTTTGGGCCTTAGGCCGAAATGTAATTTTTTGGGCCTTAGGCCAAACTGTGATTTCTGGGCCTTAGGCCAAATTGTGATTTCTTTGGGCCTTAGGCCAAATTGTAATTGACTTCTTTTTGTCCTTACTATTTTTATTAGTATGCATACTAGGAGGGGATTAAGATATCTTTTAGTTAGGAACCAAAGGATAACCTTAAACTGTTTTACCTTTTAGGGTGCATACATTAGGCTGGACGTAGGCGAGTCCTCCATTGCTGAGATCCCGTTTGACATACTTGATCATAATAACCCGGTCGAAGCCATCATTGGCCCTTCTCACCTGGACTTCTTAAGAAACCTCGAGCTGGGTAGGCAGAATTATAAGAGCCTACTGGGTGCGTTGGCTGAGAGATGGTGGGACACCACCAACACTTTCCACTTCTCTTGGGGTGAGATGACGATGACCCCGACCAACTTTTCATTGATTTCTGGGATTCCTTTTGGTACTCGGCCGATCGAGCTATATGACGATTGGAGGACTGCGGTCACCCCCGACCGAATGACGGAGCTGATAGGGATTGACCTTCCCCGGATTGTTAGAGCTAGCTATTCTACTCCCGATCTGAGTGTTTCGAGGCACTGGTTATCCCTCCAGGCCCCTGACATTTATGCCAGACATAGACAGGGAGAGCTAACGGCTACTCAGGTAGCTAGATTCACTCTGTTGCTGTTGTTTGCGTCGTCTTTCTGGTCTAACAGAAAAGAGAAGTTTAATCCCTCTATTCTGAAGAGTTTGGAGGACTTGGCCCATCTTACTGAGTACGACTGGGCCGGTGCTATTCTGAGCCGCATGTATGATGATATGTGCGATCTGAGTCGAGGCCACTGTAAGCTCAGCGGGACCTACTATTTCTGGAAGGTAATGTAAAGAGCATATCCTCATTCTGTGTTGTCTTTTCCTTTTCTTTCCCCCCCTTTTTTATTATTGATCCTTTCCTTCGTTTTGCAGACTTGGGCTTTTGAGTATTTTCCCTACATCCGCCCTGAGCTGTCCCGTACTGATCTTGGGCTAGGGTTGGTACCTTTGGCTTGGAGATGGTACCGAGCTAATCACCAGTCTGTTCTACGCCAGAAGTCTTTAGGGGATTTGCGGAGCTTCTTCGATACTTGTACCATAGAGCAGGCGAGTGCCCTCTTAATTTCCCTTGGTCGTGTGAAAAATAAAGGATTTATTAACACATTTGCTTCCCTTACATAGGCTGAGGTAGGGGCGATGAATACCCGACTCCAACGTTGGATTGAGGCTGATCCCCATTTCAGGCGATCAGAGGCTCTGTCTCGGCGGCGGTTTGTCTTATCACATCCCGTTCTGAGACGTTATTACCTGGGTGAGCGAGTGCACTTCCAGGTTAGGGGCTGCCGCTCCGTTCCTCTTCCTCCTCCTGAGGACATGCGAGCGGGCAAACAGATGGTTCTTACAGATGCCCATACTGAAGGTATCCCACATATGGAATTGATCCGGGGTGGAGATTATGACGAATTCTGCCAGGTGTTTCTGATGCGGCCCATCGGCTCTAGGCTTGACAGTCTCCCGAGGTCGACCCCTTTCCAGCCGCTCGGCACCCGTTCCTCTCGGGCTTTAGGCTCCTCAGCCAAGACTCCAAGGAGGAGGCCTACGTCCCATCCTTCTTCTTCTACTCCGGTGGAGGGTCCGTCTCGAGCTGGCCCTAGCCATGCGGTTGGTGCCTTCAAGATTCCCCAGGCTATTTCAGAGGCTACCAGGCCAGTCCATCCGGGTTTGGCCAATTTGCACCTTCCATACAGCATTTCCTATTACACTCCTGAGGGTACTTCGTCTCTTCGGGAGGTGTCCCTAGAGCGTGTGAATCGCCTGGCTCTTCCTCCTGATGACATTAATGAGGTAATGACTGATAAATCTCTCATAAAAAGGATTTATAAGAGATTTGTATATTGACTTATATATATATTTTTTTTGTGTGACTTCCAGGTTCCTAACGGCTTGATCAATCAGATGATGGAGCTAATCCTTGGAATGCAGGAGGAACTAACTTCAGCTTGGACACTGTAGGCTTTTGACGACCGGAGGAGGAGGAGGTCTCGCCGCTGATAGCTGCTAGACTTCCTTGCTTTCCTTTATTTTCTTTCCTCTTTATTTTCCTGTACCGAATCTTGGCCTGTATTTCTGTACTTAACTTATTTGTACCTGCATTTGATTAATATTGAAAGTATGCATGTTTATTAGATTTGAACAGAAGAGAATCCAATTAAAAAAAAACACACCTTGCCCCCCTCTTTTTTTTTTTTCGTGCCCGCCCTCCAGGTGGGCATACCCGCCCTAGAGGGCGCGGGCAGCCGCCCTTGGGCGCGACTTTCTAAATAAAAAGGCTGTTTTCAGCCCTTTTCTTCATTCTAACTCTCGAATTCTGTGCCTAAACAGCTATTTTGGTCAGTTTTCTCCTCTTCCCTCTTTTTTTTTTTTTTACTTATTATTATTTATTTATTTTATTTATTATTATATATTTTTTTAATTAATAAAAACAGGATAAATAAATAAATAAAAAAACATGAATCCTTTTTACAACCATAGCATGCATAGCTGGACCAGGAGTCTCTCCAAAGTTGAAAAGATCAATTTGGGGAGGTACGGAATTTCTCCCGTTATCACTCTTAGGGGCGTAGTAGTTGACTGGGACTTTTTACGAGCCTGTATTAGATTTTGGGATCCTGAGGCTCACGTTTTTCGGTTTGGGGCTATGATGGAGGAAATGTGCCCTCTTTTTGAGGAATTTTGTGTGATTATAGGGTGTGATCCCAATGCTCCCTTGGTTAGGCACGAGGTGAAAGTTGGGTATGTTAAGTCATTTGAGAACTTGTTTCGGTTTAGCCGGCCACAGGCTAGGGCTATGATTGTGGATGATCAGAAGGCGATTCTGCTGCCTCTGATTGATGAATTTTCAAAGACTTGCTTGGACGACCCTGACCGGATGAGGCTGAGGATGCGGGCCCTGGTTTTTTGCTTATTGGCTGGTTTCTTATTCAACCGGGACCCAGGTTTTGGAGACTTGCGGCTTTGTCCCATGGTTTGGCAAATGGAGGATATGGGTTGCATTGGCGGTGTTGTGTTGGCAGAGACCATTAGAAGCCTTGACAGAGCCGCTTTAGGGTTCGATGATTGGACTGTTTCTCCCATCATTCTCCAGGTATTTTTTCCCTATTATCCTACCTCATTCTTCTTCTTCTTTTTAATTTGTTTCTTTGTAATAGAAAAGATCCATTACTCAGGTTTGGTTGAGGGATCATCTTCAAGTGGTGGCTGCTCCTACCTCCCTTCCTTACAATCCTTCCCAGTATCGCATGCGAAAAATCTTGATCTCGCACCCTTCTATTGAAACATGGACTTCGTGGCTGGTTGAATTGGGTCCAAATGAGATACTGTGGTTCATCCCTTGGTACAATATCAACCGCTTTATTCAGGTCAGCTTCCGCCATTCTCGGGTTTACCTCCTAGGCCTTACCCACTGCACTTAGTACTGCGCTTCGCGCGTTTTGAGGCAGATGGGGATAGATCAGACTGTCCCCATTATGGATGATATTTTGGCTGATGCTGCCATTACTGCTGGTGTTACCCGAGCTGTCCTTAAAGCTTAGGTTAGAGATCACCGCATGGTGAGACCTTTACCCGATCCTACCAGTGTTCAAACTTCTCCCGAGTACCGGGCCTGGTTCATTGCCGCTGTCTGGCCGATTGAAAGACCAAGGAGGACTGCACTGCTGAGTGTTCTTGAAGGTTAGGTTCAGGCTGATGTTGAAGAGGAGGTTGGGACAGGTGAGGAGATTGTGCTGGCCCCTCGGACAGGCAAGGCTGGGCAGAGTTCAGTAGAAGACTCAGAGGATGCCGCTCCGCGGAGGCGACGGGATACCTAGACTCTTATGAACTTTTGTGATCTTTTTCTTATTTTGCCTTTCGTTTGGGACTTTGGATTTATCTTTGGATGTATGCTTTACACTTTCTTTAGTTATTTTGGACTCTCTTGCTTGATTCTGGATTATTTAACTTTGTCATTAGGCGTTTGAACTTTCCAAGCATTTGCCAACTTTTATTTATTCAGGCTCTAATTTTTGCCTAAGCCGCCCTTTCGGGTTTTCAGCTTAGCGAGCTACCCCCTTTTGCCTAAGCCGCCCTTTCGGGTTTTCAACTTAGCGGTTCTTTCTTTTCTTTTTTTTTTATTTGGCAAAGAAGAATGAAATATGAAATGTTTTTTTTTTTTTATTAATGCTTAGACCGCGCCCCAAAGAGGGCTGCCTACATATCTCCGATACATAATTTCTTTTTTTCAAAGAGAATCAGGTCTAATGTAGCTCTTTCTACATTATGCAAATGATTACAACTACACAAAATATCTTCTTAACTGATCTAAATTACACGGATTTGTGAATTCCAAACCATCCAAATCAGTCAAGATGACGGCTCCGCCGGATAATATTTTCTTCAATACGTAGGGTCCAGCCCAATGAGGACGAAACTTCCCACGTGGGTCCAAGATTGGCTATCTAATTTCTTTCAGGACCAAACAACCTTCTTCGAGTTTCCGGTCTTTAACCTTCTTGTTAAAATGCCGCGCCATTCTTCTTTGGTAAACTTGAGCTTGGTGGATCGCTTGCAATCGCTTCTCATCCATTCCCAAGAGTTGTAAATGATAATTCTCAGCCCAATCTGCTTCGCTGATTTGGCTTTCCCGGATAATTCTTGCCGACTGAACTTCCAGCTCAATAGGCAGTACTGCTTCCATACCATATACCAAAGAATACGGAGTTGCCCCAGTAGGCGTTCTGATAGAAGTCCTGTATCCCCACAAAGCATTTGGTAATTGTTCATGCCATGCCCTATGTTTCTGAACTGTCTTTTGCAAAATGACTTTTATAGCCTTGTTCGCAGCTTCGACGGCCCCATTTGTTTGTGGGCGATAGGGTGAGGACTTATGATGTTGAATCTTCTTTTACTTTAAGAGGTCAGCGAATTCGCCTTGAAAATGAGACCCGTTATCAGTAATGATCTCGAATGGTGTTCCGTACCGACAAAGGATGTTGGCACGTACAAACTGCGCTGCCTTCTTGGCGTTCAAAACTGAAAAGGAAGCTGCCTCAATCCATTTGGTGAAATAATCTACAGCGACCAGGATAAACTGATGGCCATTAGAGGCTTTCGGGTGGATTTTTCCAATTACATCTATGCCCCAAGTTGCAAAAGGCCACGGTGAAGCAATTGGATTTAAATTGATCGGAGGCCGTTTTTGCAGCTTAGCAAAAATTTGGCACTCATGGCACTTTCGCGCGTGCCTCACACAATCCGCATTCATAGTTGACCAGTAATAACCTAGGTTCATGATTTTCCGAGCCAAGGCTATCCCGTGCATGTGTGACCCAGATTCCCCATTATGCACGGAATCCATAATGGTTTGAGCCTCCTCTTCACCAATGCACCTTAGGTGCAAGCCGTTCCAACTTCTTTTATACAGAACTCCCCCAGTAAGGAAGTATCCAGACGCTAACTGTCTTAATGTCCGTTGATCAGTTTTGGTGGATCCCTCCGGGTAGGCTTCGTTCTGAAGGTAATTTTGTATATCCCAAAACCAAGGCTTGTCATCTACCAAATGCATGACGTGTGCTGGCTGTTTCTGAAGCCTAACTGTCAGGGGCCGAATAACTTGGTCTCTCCCCACATTAACCATGGAGGCCAAAGTGGCCAGGGCATCAGCGAATTGATTTTTGGCTCGCAGCAGGTAGTGGAAAGATAATTCCTCAAACTGTTGAGCCAATTCGTCTAAGCGTTGTAGGTAAGGAACCAAACGCTCTTCCTTGATTTTCCACTTCCTTAGAGCCTGAGAGACTATCAAGTTGGAATCTCCGAAAACCTTGAGGACTTTTATCTCTTTTTCCAAGGCTGCTTCTAACCCCTTGATGCAGGCTTCGTATTCGGCCTCATTATTGGTACAGTCGAAGTCTAGTTTAACTGCAATTGGGATGTATTCTCCACAAGGAGTTTTGAATACAACTCCAATCCCATTTCCATGGTAGTTCGAAGCTCCATCGAAGTACATCTCCCAGACCTGACTTTCCAGGTTTAACAGGTCTTCGTCGGGGAACTCTACCTCCGGCATTTGGTCTTCGACCGGTAATTCTGCTAATTGGTCAGCCAAGGCCCCGCCTTTTACTGCCTTACGTTGTACAAACTTTAAATCATAAGCCGCAAGCACTGACACCCACTTTGCCATCTTACAATCAAGAACCGGCCTTTCCATAAGGAATTTCAAGGGGTTCGATTCAGAGATTACGTGTGTAGTGTAAGACGAGAGGTAGTGTTGCAGCTTGGTACAGGCCCAGACTAGAGCCAGACACAACTTCTCTATCTTGTTGTATTTCAACTCATATTCCAGCATCCTCTTGCTAAGGTAATACACGGCATTTTCTATCCTTGTATCTTCTGCTTGTTGAGCTAATATGGCACCCATTGCTTCTTCTGTCACAGACAGGTACAGTAGCAAAGGCTTTCCTAGCCTTGGTGGTTGTAAAACAGGCGGGGATAGCAGGTATTGCTTGACTTGGTCGAAAGCCGCCTGACAATCCTTATTCCATTTGACTGCTACTCCTTTCCTAAGTAGTTTGAAAATCGGACCACAAGTATCGGCCAACTGATTGATGAACCGGCTGATGTACTGTAGCCTTCCTAGGAAACCTCGGACTTCTTTTTCGGTCCTTGGTGCTGGCATTTCCAAAATAGCTCTAGCTTTCGAAGGATCAATCTCTATGCCCTTCCGACTAACCATGTGCCCCAGAAATACTCCGGATGTGGCTCCAAACAGACATTTTGCCGGGTTGAGCTTCAAATTATACTTTCGAAGTCTAAGGAAGAACTTCTCAAGTGCTGTTGTATGTTCTTTAGCTGTTTTTGATTTAACAACCATATCGTCCACATACACTTCTACTTCTTTGTGAATCATGTCGTGAAAGATGGTTGTTGCCATTCTTTGATAGGTTGCCCCGGCATTTTTGAGCCCGAAGGGCATGACCCTATAGCAGTAGGTTCCCCACTCTATGATGAATGCCGTTTTTTCTTTGTCTGGCAAATGCATCATTATTTGGTTGTACCTGACAGCGAGATCAGTCAAGGAGACCATCTCGTGTCCAGCCATTCGGTCCACCAACAAGTCTATGTGCGGCAGGGGGAAGTCGTCCTTCGGACATGCTTTATTCAAATCCCGATAATCCACACACATTCTGACTTTTCCATCCTTCTTAGGAACCGGCACAATGTTTGTTAACCATGTCGGGTAAGCAATGGGCTCTATAAACTTGTTCTCCAGTTGCTTGGCAACTTCCTCCTTGATTTTCAAGGACCATTCTGTCTTTAGCCTTCTAAGCTTCTGTTTCACTGGCTTAGCCTCAGGGTATACTGGAATCTTATGCACCACTATTACTGGGTCAATTCCCGTGATGTCACTTGCCTTCCACATGAAACAATCGGCAAATTTCTTCAAACATTCACTGACCTGTTCCCTGTTCATACAATCAGATGCAATGTATGTATGTTCATTTTCTTCTTTGCCAATTATTATTTTTTCTTTTTCATCTTTTATTTCATTTATTTGATTATTACTTTTGCTTGGAAATGCTTGGAAAGATAGACACGCAGGGTAATCAAGAATTTGCAAGCCTTTATTGATTATGACGGAATCGTCTTCAAAGATTACATCAAATTTGAAATCTGGATCCTCTAGATCCGACAGGGACGACTCAGAACTAGACTCTGACTCGATTTCAGACTCGGGGTCAGACTCAGACTTAATACAGGATTTGTTTACAGAGGGAGGTACTAGGTTTGACTTGGGAGGGGGTTTGTCAGCAGTGTGCTCCTTCTCGGCGTACCAATTGTCAAGAGGTCCTTCGCTCGGCTTGATCAGGTTGCACAAGTCTTGATTCCCATCACTTCTGGTGATAACTGCAACCTCATCAAAGAGATTAGGCTGCATGAAGTCTTCTGCCTCCAGCTCGGTTACTATCTCGGGCTTGTTGCCCCAAACATCCGAGAATATTTCTATCCCAGGCAGCATCTTCTTAACGGTTGGGCAGCAAAAGGGCTCCCGGAAGCCACAGTAAGGAACTGCTTCTCCGGGTTTGCAGAAGTAACTGTTCAAAGTGAGAAGGTAAGGCCGCATCTGTATACTTTCCTTCCTTCCTCTTCGGGTTTTCTCAGCACGCTCTTCGTCAGTGGGCTCATAACCCAGTCCATAGGTCCCTTCATTCACTGGGCATTCCCAAGCTTGTAGTGCAGGATATGTTTTCCCAGACCTCGCCATAATCATTCCTGGCAAATAGGACATTTTCTGCATCAGAGGAACTATACAGTTTATCTGTACCGTCCCGAAATCAAAGAGAATTCGAGAGTTTGCAGTTTTCCCTTCCATGAACTGTACAGTATCATATTGAAATCCCGAAAGGGGTAGGTTGGCGGTCTCAGGGTTGACCTCAAAGAGAGGTTGGCCCTTTGGTTTTTTAAGCTGATTGTAGTCATCTCCTTGAATGGTGATAACTTTGTCTTCATAGGGGAATTTGACCTTTTGATGTAGGAATGGGGGCACCGCCTTAGTATGATGTATCCATGGCCGACCCAGGAGCAGGTTGAAGCTAGTTGGTACATCAATTACCTGGAATGGGACTTCCATCACTGCTGGCCCGACAGTTAACTTCAGCGTGGCAACTCCCAACACTTCCCTTCGGGTACTGTCATAGGCCTTTACTATCTGATCAGCGGGGGTGAAATCTGTTTCTTCTAACCCTAGGCGACTGGCTACCCTTAGTGGGCAGACATTTAGAGCTGACCCATTGTCAACGAGAACCATGGGCACAGTTTTGTCTCTGGTCTGGACCGTGACATACAGGGCATTATTATGACTGCCCCCTTCCTTAGGCAAATCCTCGTCAGAAAACCCGATGCTTTGTACTTTGGATGATTGGGTAAGGGTGGATACTAGTACTTCAGGGCTAATCTCCACTGATGTCTGTAATTGGCTCAAAGCCTTGCAGAGAGCTTGGCGATGAGGAAAGGATGATGCCAAAAGTTCCCAGATTGACACCCTAGCCTGTGTCTTTTTCAATTGTGAGAGTACTGAGTCCTCCTTCGGCTCCTTTACCTTCTGATAGAGCTTATTCTGGATTTTATCCAAGACCAACGGTTCGTACTGCCTCCCGCTCCTGGTAATGGCATCGACTTCTTCGCTCAGGTCATTCAAATCCAAGACACAGATGTTGTTCATTTCAAGGAACAGTTTGAAAGGATCGATTGGTTCCTGGTCAGTCATAATAGCATTTATCCCATGATTTGGCAAAGGATTAGTGCTAATGTTAGGCTTACTCCTCGGAATGATCGAGCCATTGTCTACTAGGTCCTGGATGCGGTTTTTGAGTGTCCAGCAGGCTTCGGTCTTGTGCCCGTATCCCTGATGATACTCGCAATATTCATCTGCCTTGTAGTTTCTTGGCAATGGATTGGGAGGTGGCCTTGCTTCTAGAGGCTTGATATAGTTGGCCTTGACAGCCTCTCTAAAAACCAAAAGGATTGGCATTCCAAGGTCAGTGTATGTTCTTCTCGACTGATTACCGTTCCTCATGTTCCCCACACGTAATGGGTTAGTGGGAGTGATGCTCGCCACTTCGTGGACTTTGCTAGCTTGGATAGGCTTCTAGTATTTAGAGGTTCCTGAGTCATCTTTCAGTTGCCCTATTTGGATCAGATCTTCCACCTTTGTAGCAGTGGCGATGAGCGACTGGAACGTTGGTAGGTACTGGGTTTGCAACCGTTGTTGGTAAACAGGCTGCAGGTTTTTTATTATCGACCTGCTCCTGCTCAGAAGGCCGATTAATCATCTGGGCAGCCTTGGCCCTCCACCTCGTAAGGAACGAGGAGAAAGGCTCATTATTCTTCTGCTTGGTGGTCTCTAACTCTCTTCGAGTAACATCCACCTCCATATTGTAGTGGTACTGTGAATTGAATGCATTATAGATATCCTCCCAGGTCTTCATCTTAGACCGATCAAGGCTAACAAACCATCTTAATGCAGCACCGGTAAGAGATTGTTGGAACAACTGAGCAAGGAGCTCACTGCTCAATCCGAATGGGTTTAGGGCACCCACATACATTTTCAAATGTGTTTTAGGACAAGTGGTTCCATCAAACTTGTCCATGTTGGGCATTTTGAATTTAGTTGGTAACCTGGCTTCGGGGAACAAAGACAAAGAGTCCATGTCCACCACTTCCTTATGGGTCTTCAGGGCAGTGATAGACCTTTCCAGCAGTTTCAACTTTTCCCTCATCCTTTGAGCTTCTAGCTCGGAAGCAGTTTTGGAGGGCATGTCGTCCAGGTTCAGGGTAGGGTTTGTTGGCTCAGCAGTAGGACCCTGATTGGAGGCAGCAGGTCCACTTCCCCCGGCCGAAGCCCCATTTCCATTACCATTGCCCAGCTCAGCTATCAGGGCAGTCCTTTGGGCAGCCAATGCCTCATTCATTCTGGCCTCCATTCTGGGCTCTAGTTGTTCGATGAGGGTTTGGATATCAGCAAGTGATGCCATTGATGCAGGTAAAGCTGTTGAAGTTGTAGGTGAAGCTGGTGTAGATGGTGAAGCTGGTGAAGCTGGTGATAGTACTGTAGGTGTGGCTGGCACTGATGTGGGCACTTGGATCGTGGGCACCTGAAAGTACAAGGGTAGTTGGATTAGGTATAGTGTTTGGTGTATGAGGTAGGTTGACTCCTTGTCCAACTGTGCATGACTAATGGTGAAAGAGTGTTTTCCGTCCTCTTTGCGTTTACCCCATGTTTATGGTATGTCGTGAATGCACGTAACAGCACGTCATAATCTGTTTTAATGGTATGGTTCTCATCATTGGGTGCATACAGTCCTAGAGGGTAGGTTCTATAGGCTATGACACGAATAGAGAATCGGCTTATAAAGGGACCCTTGAGCCTTGAGCATGGATATACCTAACCACATGTGAAACAAAGAGTTTCGCGTGGATCCAACGGTACGCATGCCCATGGGCCATCCCCAAAAGGATTAGGGATGGTTTTCGGCAACAGGGAGGACGCTTTGGCTGTCCGTCGACATAATCAAAGAGACCTGCCGATCAGCGCTACTTGCTATCCAGACTCAGAAGTTTGAACAGAGAGAGAAGAAATTCATTTGAAATTTGTTTTTTATGCAATGGAGACAAAGATTCTCAATTCGTGCAAATAAATCAACAAATTTAAATGATTTAAAGTAAATTTTCATTAGGTCCAAATTCTCCTTATTAAGTATTCTTAAAGAAAGAACACTTAATCTTCGCTAGGGTACCTTGCAAAACAAAGCATAGTAAAATAATACCCTGAGAAGGGCAGGTTAGTTTACACAACGGTCGTAGTCCACTTTATGCAAAATGATTACATAACATCCCCAGTGAAGTCGCCAAACTGTGAACCCCTCCCCCAAATATCATAGCATAGTGAATGCATATGACTAAAGGAAGAAATGCACGTGAATGTATGAGTCGCCACCTTGTTTAATTATTTTAGGGTAAACTAGGAAAAACCCTAAGTGACTCCAATTTTAATTAACCTAAGTCTAGGCTAATTATCCCAATGTTTAAGGCATGGTTTGCAAACCCGAGATGGATCCCGAGACTATGTCATGCTGATAAACTAACCAATGAATGAATGCTTTGCAAGATATGATTTGGACCAATGAAAGTGTTTATGCGATTTTGACTTGCCGCTCGGGGTTAAATCCCGAACGTGCCTACGTACTTCCGTTTGAATGGAAGATCAAAGTCGACGTAGTTCGATAGGCCTCTTTTAGAGGGCTTTGAATGAGGATGCTTTATGCATGAGTGTGTGTATGCTTTGTGCACTTTGTTTAGGCATTTTGCCAAAGAATTGATTGATTTTTAGGCATTTGATGCCAAAAATGTTGATTTTAATGGCTTTTAGCCAAAAAGATTGATTTAGGCAATCGTTGCCAAAAATGATTAATTTTAGGCGATTGTCGCCAGAATGATTGATTTTAAAGCTTTTAGCCAAAAAGAGTGATTTAGGCAATTTGATTGCCAAAATGATGTTGATTGGGCGATTGTCGCCAAAATGATTGATTTAAGGCTTTTTGCCAAAATAAGTTGATTAATTTTAAGGCATTTTGCCAAAAGATCGATTTAATTGTAGGCAATTTGTTGCCAAAACCTGATCGATTAAGGCTTTTAGCCACAATTATTAATTAATTGGACTTAAGCCGGATTTGTTTGAAATAAAGGTGCTTACACCATAGCTATTAATTAACTAGGTGTTTTAAGCCAATATTGTCGGATTTAGGCTTTAATACCACGATTATTAATTAATCGGGCATTTAGCCTAAATTTATTTAATTGAGGCAATTTGTTTGCCTAATGATGACATGGATGCATTTATGCAGTTGTAGAATTATTAGGAGTAGAAAAGAAGCATGCATGAAGTGCTAAAATTAAATAGGCAGAGTTCAGTTCATGTACCTGATTTAATCGTCGACCGCTTCTTAACTCTAGGTTAAGCTCCTCGTTAAGGGAATTAATTTTAATTTAATTTTAAGTGACCAAATATCACAACAATAAAATAAAACTAAAATTAAAAAATGCAAGAAAGCAGTAAAGAATCGCAAAGAGCGTAGGGAGAAGGAGCGTCCGTCAACACAGACTGAGTATCTCAAAACGGAGCCCCAGAGCCATTTTTTATAGGAAAAAACGTGACCCCGGGCGCCCCTGCCCGCCTTCGAGGGCGGGCATGCCTGCCTAGGAGGGCGGGCGTGCCCGCCTAGCCTGGGCGGGCCTGCCCGCCTGGCCTGGGCGGGCATGCCCACCCCCGCGGGCGGGCATGTGTGCCTTTTCCCCTCTCTTTTTTTTTTCGTTCCGGAGGCTTTTCCGGGAGTTCCGGACCTCCAAAAAATATTCCGAGACCAGTTTCGTGATCCTCGTAATTTTTCGGACATTTCAAGTACCATATTGGCACACTTCCGGTGAACTTTTTGAATGACCTCCGGTCCGACCAGACTGTTTGCAGTCCGGAAAAAATGGCTCTTTGAGCCTCAAAATTTGAGTATTCACATCTCTCTCATATTCAGCCACAGACATTCTGCCCTGTTTTAATGCTAAAAACCCTGCTTTACGTTGGTCAATGTAAAGCTCCCCAATATATTTCTGTCTGAACTTAGAAAGAAAGAAGTCCCAAGTCCTCTGCTCAGCACTAACTGTCTGTGATACAGTATCCCACCACTGGTAAGCTTCCTCTCTCAATAAGGAAGTGGCACAAACCAAACTGTCTACAGGTGAGCACTGCATCTGCTCCAATATCCTCTCCACAGACTGGAGCCAATACTCTGCTGCAGAAGCCACATCATCCTTTCTACCCATAAACTCAACAGCTCCATATTTCCTAAGTTTCTCAATAGGGGGACGAACTGGAACAGGGGCTGGAGCAACTGGAGCCTAGGGAACAGCTCCTGCTGCCTGCCTCAAAGTAGCAACTAACTGCTGAACAAATGTATCCTGATTAGGCCCAGCAGGACCTGCAGCAGCTTGCCCCACCCTCGAGGCGTGCTCTGCATCAGAACCCACAGCACCACTAGCGGCATCTCCAACAGGAATACCACCACTAGGAGGGACATAACTATCCACCTCCTCATCTGACAGATGTTGAGACATCACTCAACTCCTACAAAGACCAAAAGGTTCGCATCAGAGAGAAGTTCCAAACCAAATCAATATGGCATGTATTTAACTTAAATTACTCATACTCTTACTTCAAAATAGATAAATGCCTATATATGCATATAGTCCTAGAACCACCTAAACCTATGCTCTGATACCACTAAATGTAACACCCGCCGCCCAATCCCGAAAGACCTGACGGTGGATGCCACATTCGGTGCCGGAGACACCGTCCTAACCTACATATAAATCATACAATCATATTATGAATTAGAAGTGACTTAGTATTCATAAGTTTAGCAAGTAATAATATTTTGTTTTGAAAATGATTTGGGAGAGTCCTACAGAAAAACTGCAAGAGTTTCCCCTAAAAATAGAAGTTGCCAAACATATGAATACAAAGCACTCGCAATTCCAAACTCCAAACCCCATCAAACTCCAATAACAACACAATAGCACTTCTATCATTTCATAACTCCATAATTCCTCAATAACATTATAATATTCATCACTTCAATACATTCATTTAAATATATCAACATCTAATATTCTAACCATTAAATAAGTTCCAAATTATTCTCCCAATATATATACCAAAATAATTTACAACAATATGCTTAAGTTATAAATTAAATAATACAGTCTCCAAAAATGTAATCGTTATACATGCCATAATTTTTAGTTACATAAAATACTAATCAACTACCGAAAGATCTCTTCAGCTCTGATGCTACTCTTCAGATCTTTAAGCAGCAAGCACAATCTCCAACCTGCGCGTGACAAAATCAACGCGCTGAGTATAAAACTCAGTGGTGCTCATAAAACACAACAAACCAATGTTGTGATGACAACATACTTAAAAATCATGTATATACATAAAATCATTAAATTTGAACATGCAGTACATATGCACACCAACACATCATGTTTTAGAAATTCATTTGATATGATAAATACGTTGTGGTAAATTAAGAGTTATTAACATAATGTGATCTCATTTATTTCACTTCCTTAAAAATATTGTATAAGGGCTCACATACACTTAGGAGAAAAAGAAACAGATAAGTTTTCATAGCTTATTCATAATGGCCTTAGGTCGCCAACCTTTTCATAACATATAGAGCGCGTCCGCCCTAACATAAGACACCCACGTGCCTAGCATATGATCATAGCTTCTTATCATAATGGCATCAAATGCCGAGCATGCTCATCATACATAATAAAATCAAATCATGCATCAAATCCACACCAAGTATATTAGAGCCCAAAAACATTTCTCATAAAATTCATGTTCTTTAGTCTTCTCATAATAAAAACTTAATTTAAACTTAAGTAATTCATAAAAATTCTCATACTTAAACAAAATGACTTAACATAGAAAAATTCCAGCATAAAAATAACATTGACCCTTGCTGTGTTTTTAAAACATAACTTGAGTTATGGATCTCCAAATTCAATGAAATCAGAGTCCTTAGAAATCTAAGACAAAATTCTACAAATGTTATGAAGGGATCACAGCCCAGATCAATATGGAAGATAACAAAACAAAGCTAGGAACACAGACTGACAGACCAGACCTGATTCAGCAGAACCAAGTCCATTGTTTATTGAATTCCTACTAAACCAAACACTCAAATTAAACCAATCCAGAACGAGATAAGTCTCAAGACACAGGGCAACAACTTTTATGAAGAACTCAGGACCTAATCTTGTCATTATAGTGGTCAAAATGGGCACTCAATTCAGTGATGCATGTGGCCCTACACAAACAGAGTCAGTTTGAGTGTTTCAGCCATAAGTTGAGTTATATATCTCCAAATTGGACACAAGAGGATGGGTTGGAAAGCTACGAGATAGACCTACAACTATTATGAAGGACTCAGACACAAATGGAAATTAGAAAGGACTGAAAAATGGTCCTAAAGCTCACTCAAAATCACGTTTTTCCCAAATTCAGCTTACTTTAGCCATGAAAGGAACATGAACCACAAAGATACAATGTAGAAATGTCTACCACAACATAAATACTCATCAAACATCATCCAAGAGCATGTAATGGCAACCAAAATTCAACAAATCAATCATTTCATACAAAATCTCAAAAGATACACATAATAGCATAAAGGCACAAAATCAAAATTTGAGTAAGGTAAGTGTGTTTATGAACACTAACCTTCAAAACAAGCTTTAACAAGCTTTAATCAAAGCTTCTCAAGCTTTGGTCTTGCCCTTATCTTTGTTAGAAGGCTCTCCACCCTCTACACGTAAGAAACTCAAAATCAAACAAAGAAAACAAATAAAAGAAGTAATTGGAGCATGATTAAGCATGTAATGCTAAAAGACAACTCTAAATCCAAAAATAATTCACTTATCATAAAATCACTTACTTGACCCAAGTAGGAAATCACCAAATTCCTTGAAATTAGTCACCAAAGATTACTTCTCTAGCTTCACTCTTTAAGATTTATGACTTAAATCAAGTTGGATGGGTGTTTACTAAGTAGGAATTGAAGAAAATGAAGAAGAAGAAGAAGAAGAAGAAGAAGGAGGAAGAGGAAACGTGGATGTAGAAGAAGATGGCAAAATTTGGTTGTCAATAATTGATGGTTGCCTTTAATAAAGCAACTAAGGGTATTTTGGTCTTTTCTCCAAATTGGAGGGTGTTTTGGTCTTTTCTCCAAATATTCTCCAATTAAATTCCTTCAAAATATTATTTATCTCCACAAAACTCTCTAATTTATTCCATAAAAATAATTCCTCAAATTTCCTCCATAAAAATAATTTGCTCAAATTTCCTTACTTAATATAACACCATAATTCACTATTCACTAATTATCTAAATTCTCCAAAAATATTCCTTACTTACTTTCTACCCATAAAAACCATGCATACATGCTCCAAAAATGTTAAAGAAAATATAAAACATAAATAGTAATTTTTTCCGGACCAAAAAAATAATACCAACTTCCGGACCGGTGGTACTATTCACAGACCGGTAAACTACTATTGAAACACAGAAAAATGGGGCGTTACAGGACCCTAGCTCGGTACTCAGTTCGACAGGGAGTCCACTTCTACTGCAAGTGAATGCATTTTCTTTTCCTTTTACTTATTATTATTTTTTTTTTTTTTTTGTGCTCTAACTTTTGCTTAAGTTGCCCTTGCCGGTTTTCGACTTAACGAGCTTTCTTCCTTTTTTTATATATTTTGAATGCTCTAATTTTTACTTAAGCTGCCCTTGCGGGTTTTCAACTTAACGAGCTTTCGTCTTCTTTTTTTTTTTTTTTAATGCATTTGCAGTTGTGGGCTTTTGAGAAGCTACAAGTGATGGATCCACCATCCGACCATTTGATGTTCGATTATAGGCCGTGAGTCTATGTCCAACGTCACCGTCGTTTGAATGGTGAGACCGCTGAAGACTGGACTACTATTTTTCAGGATCTCACCTATGAGGGAGTCAGATGGACTTGCCCTTGGTGGTACATAGAGCGAGTCATAGTTTCTTCTTATATGGTCTGTGTGCCCCTTGTGAATACTCAAATTTTGAGGCTTGAAAAGCCTGTTTTTCTAGACTACAGACACCCCGACCGGACCGAAGGCCATTTTGGAAATTCACCGAAAGTATACCAATATAGTACTTAAAACGTCCGGAATGTCGCGAGGATCGCGGAACAGGTCCCGGAATATTTTTCGGAGATCCGAAACTCCTAAAAACCCCTCTGAAGCGAAAGACCCAAGGGGCCGCCGCCGAGCACGGCGGCTCTGGCCGCCGGACACGGCTGCGCCTGCCGCCGACCTCCGGCGGCACCCGCCGCCGGATGCCCAATTCTGCCTATAAAAATGGCCTTCAGGTCTTCATTTTGGCCACTCCTGTCTATGTTGACGGACGATCTTTCTCCCTCACGCTTTTGCGATTCTTTTACCATTTTTGTTGCATTTTTAATTCAGTCTTTATTTTTTTTATATATTGTGATATTTGGCCATTAAAATTAAACAAATTCTAATTAATTAATTGATATTCCCCGAACGAGGAGCTTAATCTGGAGCTAAGAAACGGTCGTCGATTAAATCGGGTACATAAACGAAACTCTGCTCATTTAATTTTAGCACTTCATGCATATTTCTCTTCTACTCTTAATAATTCTACAACTGCATAAATGCATTCACGTCATTATTTAGGTAAATAAACTACTTTAATTAAGCACGATTAAATTTAAATGCCCGGTTAATTAATAATCGTGGCGTTAGATCTTAAATCTGACAATTTTGGCTAAAGAATCTAGTTAATTAATAACTACGGTTCAATCGCCTTATTTCGAACAAATCCGGCTTAAGTCCAATTAATTGATAGTTGTGGCTAAAAGCTTCAATCAATCGCGTTTTGGCAACAAATTGCCTACAGTTTAATCAATTACACTTTGGCAATAAATTGCCTACGGCTTAATCAATTTTTGGCAAACAAATTGCCTATAAATAAGATTAACCATTTTTAGCGACAAATCGCTTAAATCAATGTTTGACATAATACCTTGAATTGATCAATCAATTTTTGGCTAAAAGCCTTAAAATCGATCAATTTTGGCTTAAAGCCTTAAAATCAATCATTTTGGCGACAATCGCCCGATCACGTCATTTTGGCAAACAAATTGCCTAAATCAACACATTTTGGCCAAAGGTCTCAAATCAATCAATTTCGGCGACAATCGCCCAATCAACACTTTTGGCAAACAAATTGCCTAAACCAACTCATTTTGGCTAAAAGCCTTAAAATCGATCAATTTCGGCAAAATGCCTTAAAATCAACCATTTTCGGCTCAAAGCCTTAAAATCGACCATTTTTGGCAAAATGCCTTAAAATGAACCATTTTTGGCTAAAAGCCTTAAAATCAATCAACTTTGGCGACAAATCGCCCGACAAAATCAATTTCGGCAATAATAAGCCCGAACATCAATTTTGGCAATAATAAGCCCAAATATCAACTTTGGCGACAAATCGCCCGACAGCCATTTTTGGCACAAATGCCTTAAAACCAACATTTTTGGCGACGAACGCCTAATCGAATCAATCGATCCTTTGGCAAAATGCCTAAACAAACATGCACAAAGCATACACACACTGATGCATTAAGCATACACCTTCAAAGCCCTCTAAAAGAGGCCTATCGAACTACGTTGACTTTGATCTTCCATTCAAACGAAAGTACGTAGGTACGTTCGGGATTTAACCCCAAGCGGCAAGTCGAAATCACTTAAACATTTCATTTGGTCCAATTACATCATTTACCTTGCAAAGCATTCATTCTTTTGGTTAGTTAATCAACATGACATAGTCTCGGGATCCACCTCGGGTTCGTAGACCATGCCTTAATCATTGGGATAATTAATCTAGTAATTAGGTTAATTAAAAATGGAGTCACTTAGGGTTTTTTTCTAGTTTACCCTAAAATAATTAAACAAGGTGGCGACTCATACATTCACGTGCATTTCTGCCCTTAGTCACATGCATTCACATGCCTATGATGTTTGGGGTAGGGGTTCACAGTTTGGCGACTCTGCTGGGGAATTATGCAATCTTTTTGCATAAAGTGGACTACAATTGTTGTGTAAAATTAACCTGTCTTTCTTTAGGGTATTATTTTACTATGCTTTGTTTTGCAGGGTATCCTAACAGGAATCAAGTGTTCTTTCCTTAAGAATACTTGATATGGAAATTTGGACTTAATTGTAAAATGTGATTAAGACATTAAAAACTTGTTGATTTATTTGCACGATTGAGAATCTTTTTCTCCATTGCATAAAAAAATGAACTTCAAATGAATTTCTTCTCCTTCTGTTCAAACTTCTGAGTCTGGATAGCAAGTAGCGCTGATCGACAGGTCTCTTTGATTATGTCGACGGACAGCCAAAGCGTCCTCCCTGTTACCGCAAACCATCCCTAATCCTTTTAGGGGTGGCCCATGAGTATGCGTACCGTTGGACCCACGCGAAACTCTTTGTTTCACATGTGGTTAGGTATATCCTTACTCAAGGTTCAAGGGTCCCTTTATAAGCCAATTCTCTATTTGTGTCATAGCCTACAGAACCTATCCTTTAGGACTGTATGCACCAAATAATGCGAATCATCTCATTGAAACGGATTATGACATGTTGTTGTGCGCATTCACGACATATCATAAACACCAAATAAACACAAAAGGGACACAAAACATTCTTTTGTTTTAAGCATGCACAGTTGGACAAAGAGACGATCTACCTCATATCAGTTACCCTAATACACAATACCACCTACTGTACCCTAATACAACTACCCTCATACTTACAGGTACCCACTGTTCAAGTGCCGACGTCAGTGCCAGCCACACCTACAGTGCCATCACCAATCTCATCAACTTCAAAACCAATGGCATCACTAGCTGATATCCAAACCCTTATGGAACAATTAGAAGTCAGAATGCAAGCTAGGATGAATGAGGCATTGGCTGCCCAAAGGACCGCCTTAATAGCTGAACTGGGTAATGGTAATGAAAATGGGGCCTCGGTTGGAGGAAAGGGTCCTGCTGCCTCTAGCCAAAGACCTAATGCTGCACAATCATCTTCAAACCATAACTTTGATGACATACCCACCAAAACTACATCTGAGCTCGAAGCTCAGAAAATGAGAGAAAAGCTAGAACTCTTAGAAAGATCTGTTACTGCCCTTAAAACACACAAAGAGGTGGTGGACATGGACTCTTTGTCCTTGTTCCCCGAAGCAAGATTACCTACAAAATTCAAGATGCCCAACATGGACAAATTTGATGGAACCACTTGTCCTAAAACGCATCTGAAAATGTATGTGGGTGCCCTGAACCCGTTTGGACTGAACAGCGAGCTCCTTGCTCAGTTATTCCAACAATCACTCACTGGTGCTGCTTTGCGGTGGTTTGTTAGCCTAGATCGGTCTAAGATGAAGACCTGGGAAGACATCTGTAATGCATTTAATTCACAGTACCGCTATAATATGGAGGTGGATGTTACTCGAAGAGAGTTGGAAACCACCAAACAGAAAAACAATGAACCCTTTTCCTCGTTCCTTACGAGGTGGAGGGCCAAGGCCGCTCAAATGATCAACCGACCCTCTGAACAGGAACAAGTTGACATCATAATCAAGAATTTACTGCCTATCTACCAGTCACAGCTCCAAACACAATACCTACCAACGTTTCAGTCGCTCATTGCCACTGCTACGAAGGTAGAGGATTTACTTCAAATGGGGCAACTGAAGGAAGACTCGGGAACCTCAAAATACAAAAAACCTAGCCAGCCCGGGAAAGTCCACGAAGTGGCAAGCATCACCCCCATGAATCCTTTACGTGTGGGAAATATGGGAAACATGAGAAATGGTGGCCCATCAAGAAGAACATATACTGATCTCGGCATGCCAATCCTTTTGGTATTCCGAGAGGCTGTCAAAGCAAACTACATCAAGCCTTTGGAAGCAAGGCCACCACCCAACCCCTTACCAAGGAACTACCGAGCCAACGAATACTGTGAGTTCCATCAGGGTAATGGACACCAGACTGAAGCGTGTTGGACGCTTAAGAACCGCATCCAAGATCTAGTAGACAACGGTTCTATTATTCCGATAAAGAAACCCAAACATTAGCACTAATCCCTTACCAAATCACGGGGTAAATGCTATTGTTCCTGACCAGGAATTGATCGATCCTTTCGAGCTATTCCTAGAAAAGAACGAAATCTGTGTCCTAGATCTAAATGACCTGACTGAGGAGCTCGATGCCATAACCAGGAGCGGGAGACAATATGAACCATTGGTCTTGGATGAAATCCGAGATAAGCCTTACAAGAGGACAGACGAACCAAAGGAAGACCCGATACTTTCCAGTTAAAGAAGACACAAGCTAGGGTATCGATTTGGGAACTTCTAGCATCGTCCTTTCCTCATCGCCAAGCTCTTTGCAAGGCTTTGAGTCAACTTCAAACATCGGTGGAGGTTAGCCCCGAAGTGTTGGTATCCACCCTCACCCAATTATCAAAAACTCAAAACATCGGGTTTTCTGATGATGACTTACCCACGGAAGGAGGTAGTCACAATGATGCCCTTTACATTACTGTTCAGACCAGAGATAAAACTGTGCCCATGGTTCTCATTGATAATGGGTCAGCACTAAACGTCTGTCCATTAAAGGTAGCCAACTGTCTGGGTTTAGAGGAAACAGATTTCATTCCATCTGACCAGATAGTGAAAGCGTATGACAGCACCCGAAGGGAAGTATTAGGAGTTGCTACACTAAAATTAGCAATTGGGCCAGCCATAATGGAAGTACCATTCCAAGTAATTGACGTGCCCACCAGTTTCAACCTGCTTTTGGGACGCCCATGGATACACCATACCAAAGCAGTACCTTCCTCTTTACACCAAAAGGTCAAATTCCCCTACGAGGGTAAAATCATAACAGTTCAAGGAGATGACTACAGCCAGCTCAAAAGGCCAAAGGGTCAGCCTCTCTTTGAGGTCAACCCTGAAAATGCCAATTTTCCCCTCTCGGGATTTCAGTATGACACTGTGCAGTTCATAGAAGGAAAGACTACAAACTCCTGAATTCTCTTTGATTTTGGGACGGTGCAAATAAACTGCATAGTTCCTTTGATGTTGAGAATGTCTTACCTGCTAGGAATGGCTATGACGAGGTCCGGAAAGACATACCCCGCACTGCAAGCCTGGGAATGTCCAGTAAATGAAGGGACTTTTGGGCTAGGATATCAGCCCACTGAGGAAGACCTGGCCGCAAGGACCAAGAACAGAGGTAGAAAGATGCAGATGCCATCACACCTTTTAACTTTGAATAGCCACTTCCGCAAATCAGGAGAGACGGTTCCTTATCACGGCTTCCAAGAGCCATTTTACTGCCCAAATGCTAAGAAGATGCTGCCGGGGTTAGAGATATTTTCTGATGTCTGGGGTAACAAGCCTGAAGCAATAGCTGAGTTGGAAGTGGAAGACTTCATGCTGCCAAGTCTCTTTGACGAGGTTGCAGTCATTACAAGAAATGAAGAAAACCAAGACTTGCTAAGCCTAATCAAACCGAATGAAGGGCCTCTCACCAACTGGTACGCTGAGGAAGAGCGCGCTGCTGACAACCCCCCTCTCGAGTCAAACCTAGAGTCGAAATCTGTAATTAAGTCCTGTACTGAGTCTGAGTCTGACCCCGAATCTGAAACCGAGTCAGAGTCCAGTCCCAGTTCTGGGTCGTGTGTGTCGGATTTTGAAAATCCAGATTTCAAATTTGATGTAATCTTTGAAGACGATTCTGTCATGATCAATAAAGATTTGCAAGTTATTGATTACCCCGCGTGTCTATCTTTCCAAGCATTTCCAAGCAAAAATAATGAAAATCAAATAAATGAAATGAAAAATGAAAAAGAAAAAATAATAATTGGCAAAGAAGAAAACGAACATACATACATTGCATTTGACTGTGTGAACAGGGAGCAGATCAGTGAATGCTTAAAGAAGTTTGCCGATTGCTTCATGTGGAAGGCGAGTGACATCACGGGAATTGACCCGGCAATAGTGGTGCACAAGATTCCAGTATATCCCGAGGCTAAGCCAGTGAAACAGAAGCTAAGAAGACTGAAGACCGAATGGTCCTTGAAAATCAAGGAGGAAGTGGCCAAGCAACTGGAAAATAAATTCATAGAACCTATTGCCTACCCGACGTGGTTAGCAAAAATTGTGCCAGTACCAAAAAAAGATGGCAAAGTCATAATGTGTGTAGACTATCGGGACTTGAATAAAGCATGTCCGAAAGATGACTTCCCCCTGCCGCATATTGACTTGTTGGTAGACCGAATGGCGGGACACGAGATGGTCTCCTTGACCGATCTTGCTGTCGGGTACAATCAGATAATGATGCATTTGCCAGACAAAGAAAAGACGGCATTCATCACAGAATGGGGAACCTACTGCTACAGGGTCATGCCTTTTGGACTCAAAAATGCCGGGGCAACCTATCAAAGAATGGCAACGACCATCTTCCATGACATGATTCACAAAGAAGTAGAAGTGTATGTGGATGGCATGGTTGTTAAATCAAAAACAGCTGGCGAACATACAACAGCACTTGAGAAGTTCTTCCTTAGACTTCGAAAGTACAATTTAAAGCTCAACCCAGCAAAGTGTCTGTTTGGAGCTACATCCGGAGTATTTCTGGGGCATATGGTCAGCCGAAAGGGCATAGAGATTGACCCTTCAAAAGCCAAAGCCATTCTGGAAATGCCAGCACCGAGAACGGAAAAGGAAGTTCGGGGTTTCCTGGGAAGGCTACAGTACATCAGGCGGTTCATCAATCAATTGGCCGATACTTGCGGCCCGATTTTCAAATTGCTCAGAAAAGGAGTGGTCGTCAAATGGAATGAGGATTGTCAGAAAGCTTTCGACCAAGTCAAGCAATATCTATTATCCCCGCCAGTGTTACAGCCACCAAGACTAGGAAAGCCTTTGCTGTTGTATCTATCAGTAACAGAAGAAGCGATGGGTGCAATGCTAGCTCAACAAGCAGAAGATACAAGGGTAGAAAATGCCGTATATTATCTCAGCAAACGGATGCTAGACTACGAGCTAAAATACAATAAGATAGAGAAGTTGTGTTTGGCTCTAGTATGGGCGTGTACAAAGCTGCAGCACTATCTCTCGTCCTACACCACCTACGTTATTTCTGAATCGAACCCCTTGAAATTCCTTATGGAGAGGCCGGTTCTTGACTGTAAGATGGCTAAGTGGGTGTCAGTGCTCGCAGCTTATGATTTGAAATTTGTACAATGGAAGGCAGTGAAAGGCGGAGCCTTGGCCGATCAATTAGCAGAATTACCGGTCGAAGACCAAATGCCGGAGGTAGAATTTCCTGATGAAGACTTGTTGAGCTTGGAAAGTGAAGTCTGGGAAATGTACTTCGATGGAGCTTCAAACTACCATGGAAATGGGATTGGAGTCGTATTCAAAACTCCTTGTGGAGAATATGTCCCGATCGCAGTCAAATTAGATTTCAACTGCACCAACAATGAAGCCGAGTATGAAGCTTGCATAAAAGGGTTAGAAGCAGCCCTGGAAAAAGAAATAAAAGTCCTCAAGGTTTTCGGGGATTCCAATTTAATAGTTTCTCAAGCTTTGAGAAAATGGAAAATTAAAGAAGAGCATTTGATTCCTTACTTACAACGCTTGGACGAATTGGCTCAGCAATTTGAGGATTTATCCTTCCACTACTTGCCACGAGCCAAAAATCAGTTCGCAGATGCTCTGGCTACTTTAGCCTCCATGGTCAATGTGGGAGGAGACCAAGTCATTCGACCTCTCACAGTTCAGCTACAGAAGCAGCCAGCACATGTCACGAATTTGGTGGATGACAAGCCCTGGTATTGGGATATACAGAATTATCTTCAGAATGAAGCTTACCCGGAGGGATCTACCAAGACTGATCAACGAACTTTGAGGCAGTTAGCATCCGGATATCTCCTTACTGGGAGAATTCTGTATAAGAGAAGTTCGAATGGCCTGCACCTAAGGTGCGTGGATGACGGAGAAGCTCAAACCATCATGGATTCCTTACATAATGGGGAGTCTAGTCCACACATGCACGGGATAGCCTTGGCTCGGAAGATTGTGAACCTAGGTTATTACTGGTCAACCATAAATGCGGATTGCGTGAGGCACGCGCAGAAATGCCACGAATGTCAAATTTTTGCTAAACTGCAAAGACAGCCTCCGATCAATTTGAATCCCATTGCTTCACCATGGCCCTTCGCAACTTGGGGCATAAACGTGATTGGAAAAATCCACCCGAAAGCTTCTAACGGTCATTAGTTCATCCTGGTTGCCGTAGATTATTTCACTAAATGGATCAAGGCAGCCTCCTATTCAGTTTTAAATGCCAAGAAGGCAGCACAGTTCGTTCGTACTAACATCCTTTGTCGGTACGGAACGCCATTCGAAATCATCACGGATAATGGGTCTCACTTCCAGAGTGAATTTTCTAATTTGTTGAAGGAAACAAGAATCCAACATCATAAGTCTTCGCCCTATCGTCCACAAACAAACGGGGCTGTAGAGGCCGCGAATAAGGCTATAAAAGTCATTCTGCAGAAGACGGCTAAAAAGCACAAAGCTTAGCACGAACAGCTACCGAATGCCTTATGGGGATATAGGACTTCAATTAGAATGCCCACCGGAGCAACCTCGTATTCTTTGGTATATGGTATGGAAGCAGTATTGCCTATCGAGCTGGAAGTTCAGTCGGCAAGGGTTATCCAAGAAAGCCAGATCAGCGAAGCAGACTGGATTAAGAATTATCATTTGCAACTCTTGGGTATGGATGAAAAGCAGTTGCAAGCAATTCACCAAACTCAAGTCTACCAAAGAAGAATGGCACAGCATTTTAATAAGAAGGTCAAAGACCGAAAATTGGAAGAAGGCTGTTTGGTCCTGAAGGAAATTAGACAGCCAATCCTAGATCCACGTGGAAAGTTTCGCCCTCATTGGGCTGGGCCCTATATGTTGAAGAAAATATTGTCCGTCGGAGCCGTCATCTTGACTGATTTGGATGGTTTGGAATTCACGAATCCATGTAATTTAGATCGGTTAAAAGATATTTTGTGTAATAAGCATTGCATAATGTAAAATGAACTACATTAGACCTGATTCTCTTCGAAAAAAAAAAAAAGAAATTATGTATCGGAGATATGTAGGCAGCCCTCATTGGGTACGGTCTAAACATTAATGAAAATCATTCCATAATTCTTTCTTCTTTGCCAACTATAAAAAAAATAAATAAATAAAAAAAAGAGAAACAAAGAAAAACCCGCTAAGTCGAAAACCCAAAAAGGGCGGCTTAGGCAAAAGTCGGGACCTGCTAAGTTGAAAACCCGAAAAGGGCGGCTTAGGCAAAAATGGGTAGCTCGCTAAGTTGAAAACCCGAAAGGGCGGCTTAGGCAAAAATTAGAGCTTAAATGAATAAAGTGGAAACATGCTTGGAAAATGACACTCCAATGAAAAGTAATAAAATCAAATAGTACAAGTAGAAACCAAAGAAACCAAGAAAAACAAAGTCCATAAAAACAAAAAAAAAAAGAGAGAGAGAAGACATACAAAGCCAAAGAAAAGCAAATTCAAAAGCCTATCAGAGTCTAGGTGTCCCGTCGCCTCCGTGGGGCAATGTCCTCCGAGTCATCCCTCTTTACTGAACTCCCTCCAGCCTCACCTGTCCGAGGAGCCAACACAATCTCCTCATCAGTCCTAACCCCATCACCAGCGTCAGCCTAAGTCCAACCCTCAAGTGCACTCAGCAATGCGTTCCTCCTCAGCCTTTCAACCGGCCAGACAACGGTCATGAACCAGGCCCGATACTCAGGGGAAGTCTGAATATCACCAGGATTAGGTAAAGGCCTAACCATCTGATGGTCTCTAACCCAAGCTCTAAGGACGGCTCGGGTAACCCCCGGAGTGATAGCTGAATCAGATAAAGAGTCATCCACGATCGGTACAGTCTGATCTATCCCCATCTGCCTCATAACACGCGAAGCATAGTACCAAGTACAATGGGTGAGGCCTAAAAGGTCAACCCGAGTATGGCGAGAGCTAACCTGGATAAAGCGGGTAATGTCATACCAGGGTACCAAACACAACACCTCATTTGGACCCAACTCAATCAGCCATGAGGTCCATGCATCAGCAGACGGGTGTGTGATCAAGATCCTCCGCATGTGGTACTGGACAGGGTTATAAGGCAATAAAGTAGGAACAGCAACCACTTGGAGGTGGTCTTTTAACCAACCTGAGTAATGGATCCTTTCTATTACAAAGGGACAGGCCAAAAGAAAAAGAAAAATAATAAAAAAAAGGGGGCGAAATACCTGGAGAATAATTGGGGAAACCGTCTAGTCCTCGAAGCCTAAAGCGGCTCTGTCAAGACTCCTGATAGTTTCTGCCAGCACAATGCCGCCAATGCAACCCATATCCTCCATCTGCCAAACCATGGGACAGAGTCACAGATCCCCGAAGCCTGGATCCTTGTTAAACAGGAAACCAGCTAATAAACAGAAAACCAGGGCCCACATTCTCAGCCTCATCCGGTCCGGGTCGTCTGAACGGACCTCTGAAAACTCATCAATCAGGGGCAGCAGAATTGCTTTCTGATCACCAACAATCATAGCCCTAGCTTGAGGTCGGCTGAACTAAAATAGGCTTTCAAACGACCGAACATACCCAATCTTGGCCTCATGCCTGACCAAAGGGGCATTAGGGTCGCACCCTATGATAGCACAGAATTCCTCAAAAAGAGGACACATCTCCTCCATCATGGCTCCGAACCGGAACACATGGGCCTCAGGGTCCCAAAGTCTGATACAAGCCCATAAAAAGTTCCAGTCGATTACTACCCCCCTGAGGGTAACAATAGGAGAGAGACCGTACCTCCCCAAGTTGATCTTTTCGACTTTGGAGAGACTCCTAATCTAGCTGTGCATGCTGTGAGTAAAAAAGGGATTCATTCTTTGAAATTAAGAAGAAGGAGAGAGAAAAGAAAGGATGAGTGAAGGACCAAACAAAAAACTAGTTTTTATAGAAAAATGCGCCGAACGACGGCGGCAGCAGCCGCCGAATTACCGCCGAATGATGGCGGCAGCAGCCGCCAAACAACAGCGGCAGCGGCCGCCGACGGTGGGGGCCACTAAAAAAAAAAAAAAAAAGAGGGAGGGTAAATAAATAAACCAAAAAATAATAATAATAAAGTACGTCCGAAATGGTGAAACCCCATGCATACATATTTTCAGTGCTAAATGATTGCAGGTACAAATAACATTCAGTACAAAAGTACAGTCAGAATGCGGTACAACAAAACAAAAAAAAAAAAACTGGCAACCATGGCTTCAACGACGGGGCCTCCTCCCCCCTTGATCATCGAAGGCTATCTGAGTCCAGGCCGTAGTTAGTTCTTGCTGCATCCCGAGAACCAGCTCCATCATCTGATTGACCAGCCCGACAGGAACCTGGAAATCATACAAAGGAAAATACGAGTCAATATCAAATCTCTTATGAATCACTGTTGTGAGAAATGTGTCAGGTTTTACCTCAAAGATGTCCTCGGAAGGAAGACCCGAGCGATCCACACTCTCCAGGGAGACCTCTCGAAAAGATGGAGGACTGTCAGGAACATAGTAAGGAATACTGTATGGCAGACGTAGATTGGCCAGGTCTGGGTGAAGCGGCCCGGTAGCCTCCAAGATAGCCCGGGGAGCCCTAGAAGGACCGGTCGATCAGCTAGGACCGGCCGATCGGCTAGGCCCGGCCTGCGATGGACCCTCAACCGGGGTGGAAAAAGTGGGATCGGTCATGGGCCTCCTCCTTGGAGTCCTAGTCGAGGGACCCGAAGCCCGAGAAGAACGGGTGCCAAGTGGCTGAGAAGGTGCCAATCTCTGAAAACTATCAAGCCGAGATCCGATGGGTTGCATCAGGAAAATTCTACAGAACTCGTCATAATCTCCCTCCAGGATGAACTCCACATGCGGAATACCCTCAGTATGAGTGTCAGTCAGCGTCATATGCTTGCCCGCTCGCATGTCTTCGGGAGGGGAATAAGGAATAGAACGATAGCCTCTTATTTGAATGTTTACTCTCTCACCTAGGTAATATCGTCTCAGGACGGGGTGCGACAGGACCACCCTCCGTCTAGACAAGGCATCCGACCGCTGGAATTGGGGGTTAACTTGAATCCAGTTCTGCAGGCGGGAAATCATTGCCCCTATCTCCACCTATGAAAAATGCAAATATGTTAATAAATCCTTTTTATTCAACATATTCAAGAATTACTAAGCACATACCTACTCCAGTCTACAAGTATCAAAAAAGGCTCTCAAATCCTTTAGCGACTTCTTGTGTTGAACAGTATGAAGGTTTGATCGGTACCATCTCCAAGCCAAAGGTACCAGCCCCAATCCAAGGTCAGCATGAACCAGCTCGGGGCGAGTGAAAGGAAAGTACTCATATGCCCAAGTCTGTAAAAGGGAAGAAATGAAAGTCAATGGAAAAAAGAATAAAAGGCATAGAAAGGAAATACGTCCTTTACATTACCTCCCAGAAGTAGCAAGTCCCGCTGAGCTTACAGTGGCCCCGACTCAGATCACACATGTCATCATACATGCGGCTCAGAATAGCGCCGGCCCAATCGTACTCCTTGAGGTGAGCCAGATTTTCTAAACTCTTCAAGATAGAAGGGTTAAAACTCTCCTCCTGTTGGACCAGAAGGTCGAAGCAAACAGCAGCAACAAAGTGAACCTAGCTGCCTGAGTAGCCGTCAGCTCTCCCCGCCTGTATTTAGCGTAAGTGTTGGGGGCTTGGAGATATAGCCAGCGTCTGGAGATGCTCAAAGCCGGAGTAGCAGAGCTTGGCCCGACGATCCGAGGTAAGTCTATCCCGATCAGTTCCACCATCCGGTCAGGAGAAATCTCTGTCCTCCAGTCGTCATATAATTCGATCGGACGAGTGCCAAACGGGATTCCGGAGATCACTGAAAAATCCGCAGGGGTCATCGTCAACTCGCCCCAAGAAAAATGGAATGTATTAGTGGTGTCCCACCATCTCTCGGCCAAGGCGCACAGTAACTCCTTGTGACTGCTCCGGCCTATGTCATGATGCCTTAGGTAACCTAAATGGGACGAACTAATAATCGCCCCAATCGGATGATTAGGATTAAATATCTCGAGCGGGATTTCAGACATGGAGGTCTCACCCACATCCACTTTGACACGAGGGTCCTGAAAAGGTAAGGCAATCTAAGAGTTATTCCTCAGTTCTTTACTAAGGATAATATCTTAGTCCCACCCTAGCATGCATACTAATAAAAAGCAATACGCAAAAAAAAAAAAAAAAAAAAAAAAAAAAAAAAAAAAATCCGGCCACAGAGGCCCGAAAATTCACATTCAGGCCATAGGGGCCTCAAAATTCACAATTCGGCCACAGAGGCCCAAAAATTGACAGAACGGCCACGAAGGCCAAACAATCCACTAATCGGCCACAGAGGCCCAAAATTCACGATTCGGCCTAAAGCCCGAAAATTCCCAATTTTGACCCCTAGGGCCCAAAATGTATAATAAGTAATAATAATACAATAAAAGCGAAAGCGGGCTTACCTGGGCAAAGACGCCAGTCACGGAGGCATAGGTATTAGCATCCACCGTAAGATTGACTTCTTCAAGGGAAATTCCTAGAGAATCTAGAAAATCCTCACCATTGAGGTCCGAGGAAACCATGGAGAGAGGAAGTTCAAAGCCTTGAAGGTTGAGAGAATTTGAAGAGAGCTCTTTAAATTGAAGAGTTTTGTAACAGACTGATTTTTCTTTTAGTGTCGGTAATAGTGATTTACCGGTCTGTGAATAATACCATCGGTCCGGGACTTGGTATTATTTTAGTCCGGAAAAATTACTATGCATAGTTAATATTTTATTTACTATTTTTGGAGCATGTTTGCATGATTTAGGTGGGTAGAAAATATTTAATGAATATTTTTGGAGAGTTTATGTATTGAATGCATAATATTTCTAGTGTGGTATATTAAGAAATAAATGAGGAATTATTTTAGTGGAGTTAATTTAATTAATTGGTGGAGTTAATTTAATTAGTTGGTTCCTACTGAGGCAGATCGGTGTAAGCGGTTTCGGAAGGGGTTAATGGATGAGTATAGGATGCACTTGACATCCCAGCCCCACACTACATTAGCTGGTTTGGTGAAGGCTGCTACAGAGCTTGAGCTTATTCGGAATGAGAGACAGGCTGGAGGTCAGAGGTGTTACAAGTTTAGAATGAATGGAAATGAAAATTTCAAGCTATTTATAAGCAAATGGCTAAAGCACGGGTCTTTTAGACGCGTCCGATTTTCGCCTTCAAAATTTGTGTTTCAGACAACCACCGACTCCCATAAATCATTTTTATGATCGCCGATGGGGGGCAACTGTGAATACTCAAATTTGGAGGCTTGAAAAGCCTGTTTTTCTAGACTACAGACACCCCGACCGGACCGAAGGCCATTTTGAAAGTTCACCGAAAGTATGCCAATATGGTACTTAAAACGTCCGGAATGTCGCGAGGATCGCGGAACAGGTCCCGAAATATTTTTCGGAGATCCGAAACTCCTGAAAACCCCTCTGAAGCGAAAGACCCAAGGGGCCGCCGTCGAGCACGGCGGCTCCGGCCGCCGGACACGGCGGTGCCTGCCGCCGGCCTCTGGTGGCACCCGCCGCCCTCTGGCGGCACCTGCCGCTGACCTCCGGCGGCACCTGCCGCCGGATGCCCAATTCTGCCTATAAAAATGGCCTCCGAGTCTTCATTTTGGCCACTCTTGTCTATGTTGACGGACGATCTTTCTCCCTCACGTTTTTGCGATTCTTTTACCGTTTTTGTTGCATTTTTAATTCAGTCTTTATTTTTTTTATATGTTGTGATATTTGGCCATTAAAATTAAACAAATTCTAATTAATTAATTGATATTCCCCGAACGAGGAGCTTAATCTGGAGCTAAGAAGCAGTCGTCGATTAAATCGGGTACATAAACGAAACTCTACTCATTTAATTTTAGCACTTCATGCATATTTCTCTTCTACTCTTAATAATTCTACAACTGCATAAATGCATTCACGTCATTATTTAGGTAAATAAACTACTTTAATTAAGCACGATTAAATTTAAATGCCCGGTTAATTAATAATCGTGGCGTTAGATCTTAAATCCGACAATTTTGGCTAAACAATCTAGTTAATTAATAACTACGGTTCAATCGCCTTATTTCGAACAAATCCGGCTTAAGTCCAATTAATTGATAGTTGTGGCTAAAAGCTTCAATCAATCGCGTTTTGGCAACAAATTGCCTACAGTTTAATCAATTACACTATGGCAATAAATTGCCTACGGCTTAATCAATTTTTGGCAAACAAATCGCCTATAAATAAGATTAACCATTTTTAGCGACAAATCGCTTAAATCAATTTTTGACATAATACCTTGAATTGATCAATCAATTTTTGGCTAAAAGCCTTAAAATCGATCAATTTTGGCTTAAAGTCTTAAAATCAATCATTTTGGCGACAATCGCCCGATCACGTCATTTTGGCAAACAAATTGCCTAAATCAACACATTTTGGCCAAAGGTCTCAAATCAATCAATTTCAGCGACAATCGCCCAATCAACACTTTTGGCAAACAAATTGCCTAAACCAACTCATTTTGGCTAAAAGCCTTAAAATCGATCAATTTCGGCAAAATGCCTTAAAATCAACCATTTTCGACTCAAAGCCTTAAAATCGACCATTTTTGGCAAAATGCCTTAAAATGAACCATTTTTGGCTAAAAGCCTTAAAATCAATCAACTTTGGCGACAAATCGCCCGACAAAATCAATTTCGGCAATAATAAGCCCGAACATCAATTTTGGCAATAATAAGCCCAAATATCAACTTTGGCGACAAATCGCCCGACAACCATTTTTGGCACAAATGCCTTAAAACCAACATTTTTGGCGACGAACGCCTAATCGAATCAATCGATCCTTTGGCAAAATGCCTAAACAAACATGCACAAAGCATACACACACTCATGCATTAAGCATACACCTTCAAAGCCCTCTAAAAGAGGCCTATCGAACTACGTTGACTTTGATCTTCCATTCAAACGGAAGTACGTAGGCACGTTCGGGATTTAACCCCAAGCGACAAGTCGAAATCACTTAAACATTTCATTTGGTCCAATTACATCATTTACCTTGCAAAGCATTCATTCTTTTGGTTAGTTAATCAACATGACATAGTCTCGGGATCCACCTCGGGTTCGTAGACCATGCCTTAATCATTGGGATAATTAATCTAGTAATTAGGTTAATTAAAAATGGAGTCACTTAGGGTTTTTTTCTAGTTTACCCTAAAATAATTAAACAAGGTGGCGACTCATACATTCACGTGCATTTCTGCCCTTAGTCACATGCATTCACATGCCTATGATGTTTGGGGTAGGGGTTCACACCCCTGTGTGGCTTGACCATGGCAATAGCTTATTATCTCAGCCGAGTAGCTAGGCAGTATGGTTTTCATCAACCCTTCCTTGGTTACAAACGGTTCGAGGGTGGCCTTATTACACATCATTTTCTATCTCACTTTATTTCCACTTGGCCTAATCACACGACTGTACCCATTTCTGATGTGGCTGATACTTTCGCTTTAGACTTATACTGCTCTTGGTTGTAGGCTTATTCTAGAGTTAGTGCTGACTTGGAGTCGGCTGATCTATTGACGGTTAGATTTCTGTTTGACCTGGCATGTAGATGCTTCTATCTTGCTTTTTAATGAAATGTGCTAGACAATTATTGATAGTGCAATTATATGAGTGTATGCACTTATTATGAATGAAATGTCTGTTTTGCTTGAAAATGCTTGATATATTTCCAGCTAATCTATCACATCAAAGTAAACTCACAATATGTGCATATTAACATAAACTTAACATAACAAGCTTTAAAGTTAATAAGAACACAAAAGGTGAATTCATTAGTTGGGCTTTGCCATAAACGTTTCAAGCCATACATAAAATTTCTTCAGCCTATCCAAATTGACTGCTTCGGTAAATTCATTGCCTACCATGTCTGATAGCTTCACTGCACCTTTGGAAAATATTCTCTTGATCATAAATGGGCCTTCCTAGTTAGGCTTGAATTTCTCCCTTAGGTCATGAGTGTTTGGCCGCATCTGTTTCAGAACCAAATCCCCTACTCTCAGTAGCTTCGGATGAACTCTCTTGTTGAAGTGCTTAGCTATCCTCCTTTTATACATTTGATCCATGAAGTGGGCATTAAGCCTCTTTCCATCTAGGAGTGCTAATTCTTGATAGTGATCTTCTGCCCATTGACATTCTAGAATCTTAGATTCCATCATTACGCATAGGGACTACACTTTGACTTCTGTTGGTTGCACAACTTCCATTCCACAGAAAAGAGAATAAGAGGTTGCCCTATTTGCAGATTTGGCTATGGTCCTGTAACCCCACAAAGCATATCGTAGCTTGCTTGCCCAATCATAATGATTTTTTGCCATTTTCCTTAGTATCTTCTTGATGTTCTTGTTTGCAGCTTCCATTGCCCCATTAGCTTGTGGCAATACGGTGAAGACTTATGGTGCTCAATTCCACACTTCTATAATAGAATCTTTACTTCTACTTGGAACTGAACTCATTATCTGTCACTATATGGTGTGGGATTCTATATCTACAAATCAGGTTCTTTTCAATGAATTTGGCCATTTGCTTAGCGCCGATGTTCTTAAATGATTATGCCTTAACCCATCTGGAGAAATAGTCTACTATTACCACTATGAATTCATGTCCATTAGAAGCAGGTGGTGAGATCTTGCCAATGATATTTATTCCCAAAGCTGCAAATAGCCATGGCGAAATAGAAGGATTTAATTCTAAAGGTGGAATGTGACTCAGGTCTCTGTGTATTTGGCATTCGAAGCACCATTTCACAAAAGAGACACAATCCTTTTCCATTATCGATTAAAAGAAACATTTTTTTGAGAATTTTCTTAGCTAGCACTTTTCTGTTCATGTGGGTACCGCAAACCCCTGCATGGATTTGTTTCATAATCTCGTCCGCTTTTTTCCTCAATACACATCTTAATAATACCCCGTCTGACATTCTTTTGTACAACTGACAGTCTAGGACTGCAAATTGTAGTGCCAAACGTTGTATAGCTCTTCTGTCATCTCTTGTAGCTAAATATGGATAAACCCTTTTAGTCATCCACTGCAGGACATCATAATGGCTGGTCTTCATCCTCAATATTCATAATCCTTTCTCCTTTGTAACATGGGGTACTACCCGAAGACATCATAAACAGCTTTTTAAGCATAACTGAAATCTCTTCCCATCCTGATGCAAAATTAGCCAATGCATCTAGTACTCGGTTGTTTACTCTGCTTGTGTGTGTGAAAGTTACTTTTTCAAAATTCTGAATAACAATGTGCAGGTAGTCAATGTAGGATTTTAGCCTATCTTTCTTAACTTTCCAAATGTCGTTAGCGTGTTCAATGATCAATTTCGAATCATAAATAACTTCAACTTCTTCAGCTTTAATTGCAACTAGAGCTTCTAACCCAAATAAGCAGGCTTCATATTCTGCCATGTTTTTTGTAACTATAAATTGTAATCTCTTCAACATCGGGATAACTTCTCCTTATGGGGATTCTAATAAGACGCTTACTCCAGCTCCCTTGCTATGTGCTAAACCATTAAAGTAGAGCTTCCATCCTTTCTTTTCTATTAAATTCAAACGTTCATCGGGAAAATCAATTTCCCACTGCTAATTGTCTTCCACTGGATGTGCTACTAAAAAGTCTACAATTGCTCGTCCTTTGACAGTTTTCTTCATAGCATATTCAATGTCAAATTCTGACCACAGAATTAACCATCTTGCTAGCTTCTCCACTAATGCTGGTGTTCCATACAAATATCTGACAGGATCTATTCTGGATACTGCTATCACCTTATAAAACTGAAAGTAGTTTCGAAGCTTTCTAGTAGCCTATACCATTGCTAAGCAAATTCTTTCAATCAAGTTATATTTCTGTTCATTTGGAAGAAGCTTTTTGCTTAAGTATTACACTACCTTTTCAACACCAGCTTCATCAGCTTGTGTTAACATGGCTCCAATTCCAGCATCTTCCACCATCAAGTATAGGATTAAGGGTTTCCCTGGCTTTGTTTGGCACAAAACTGGGGGACTTAACAAATATTCCTTCATTTTATCAAAAGCTATCTAGCAGTGATCGTTCCACTTTACTGGCTAATCTTTCTTTAAAAGCTTAAAGATAGGATCATATACTATAGACAACTTTGAAATGAACCTACTAATATACTGAATCTTTCCCAGAAAACTTCTCACTTGCTTTTCTATTTTGGGTGGCTTCATCTCTTGGATCGCCTTAATCTTGTCTGGATCGATCTCTATCCCCTTCGGTCCTATATGAATCCTAGCACTTCCCTAGAAGTTACCCTGGATACACACTTCTTCGTGTTCAACTGTAGCTTGTATTTGATCACTCTGTCCATGAACTTCTCCGGGGCTACTAGATGCTCTTCTTGTGTCTTAGTCATGACAATCATATCATCTATATAAACTTCTAACTCCTCGTGGATCATGTCATGAAATAATATAGTTGCCATCCTTTGATAAAGTAGCCCCGGCATTCTTTAAGCAAAATGACATCACCTGATAGCAAAAAGTACCAAATCTGTCACAAATGCTGTCTTGACCTTGTCTAATAATGCTATGAGAATCTGGTTATACCCTGTAAACCCATCCATAATAGAGTAGCATCCCATCATTGCTGCACTATTGATAAGGATATCAATATGAGGGAGAGGAAAATCATCCTTTGGTGATGTTTTGTTCAGATCCCTATAGTCTACAAACATTCTGACCCTTCCATCTTTCTTAGGGACTGGGACTATATTCGCCAACCATTCTGGATAGCGAACCACTTCTAGAAATCCTGCATCTATTTGCTTGGTCACTTCCTCTTTAATTTTCTTGGCCCATTCTGGTCTTAATCTTCTCCTCTTCTGTTTCACTGGTTTGGCTCCAAGATACAAAGGAATTGTGTGCTCGACTATAGACCTATCTATCCCTGGCATATCTTCATAGCTCTATGTGAAGGCTTTCTTTTTGTCCATGAGTAGACTTTAAAATTTTGTGTTTAACTTTGGCGTTAGGTTTGACCCACTTAACAAAATTCGTGGATTATCTTTTGTGCCAGTATTAAATTCAAGCATGCATGATGAGTTAATGTCAAATATGCGCATGTGCTTATCTACTTGATGAATGGAACCATCAAAAAAGACATCAAACAAATAAGCAAAATTAAAGTTTATTTCATTGAAAAGCATGGACAATTCATTATAATTAGATTCATCCCTAATAGAAATAGTCACATCATAAGAGGCTTCAGCTTCTTCAAAGCTTTCCTCGATATAGTCCCTTATTGCTTTCAGAACTTGCTCAACAGGGTTCTCTTCTTCTTTGTTGGAGTTTGCTTTCTCTTTATTATCTTCCTCCTCCTTCACTCGGGCACCTTGTCCCTCTTCTTGTTCTTCTTTCTTCTTCTCCTCCTCCTCGACCGCTCCTGGCCTTTCAACCCCTCTTGCTTGGGTTCTTTCTCTTCTTCTTTTTGCTTTTTCTCTTCCTCAGACTTTGGTTCCTTGGGCTCAACTTCCAAGATGTCAATCACATCCGCAAAGATTTCAAGACTTGGGTATGTCTTCCCCTTGTGCTTAAAAGACTCTATTGGCAGACACGGAGAGGAATGCTCATTTGAACGGACAAATCCTCCATCCATGTCTAACCAGCCATATGTATTTTGTGGTGCGCTTCGAATTTTGTACCCTAGGTCCATGCGGTTTCTCTGAGTGTGGTTTTCAGGTAGCTCTGTGATACCTTATTGATCCTTTCCTAGTCCTTTGTTTTTTCATAATTCATCCTCTTCATAATGTTGGAGACAGTCGACCTCATATTAATGCTGAGCACAGCAATCTGAAAATTGGTCTATGGGAGGATTACCTGATTGTCCACATTTAGCTTAGCTATGCTTCTCTCGCTAGCAGCAAGTATGGTGATGACTTCACCATTAAAAGGAAACTTAAGTTTCTAGTGTAGCATTGACGGCACACATCCCAATGAATGATACCATGGGCACCTCATAGTAGGGCGAACGTTTGGGGATATCAATTACAATAAATTTGATCTCCTTTTCTATCAGCCCCACTTTGACCATCCTCCACCTGTCTCTTAGAGTCATCATATGCTCTAATCATAACATCAGAAGGTTCTAAATCAGATAATTCCATATTGAACTTGGACAAAAGTTTCAATGAACACACATTAAAGCTGAACAATCATCAATCATTACATTACCGGTGATCATTCCTCTAACCTCAACCTTTATAAACAGAGCTTTGGTGTGATTCCTTCCTTCAGGAGGAAGTTCATCATTAGAAAAGGTGATAGTGAGGGGATTAGGCTGGACTAATCCCACAAAATCAGCCAAAGAAATGGATGATGAAACTGGAATCTCCACCATTGCATTCATCAGAGCTTCTCGGTGTTGTTTTGATGAGACAAGTAGATGCCATATGCTTACATTTGCATGAGTACTCTTCATTTGCTTAATCAGAGCATCATCTTAAATTTCTATTTTTGGCACATCCGATGAGCTCGCCTTTTCCTTTTCTTCCCTAGGCTTGATCATATCTAGCTGATAGATCCGACCACTTCGGGTCATGTAATTCACAACTTTTGCTTCCTCTTCCTCCTCGTTACTCTAAACATCCAGAGTAACGGGATGCACAACTACCTCATCATCGCTCCTAACCCAAACTTGCTCACTCTGATCCAACCATTCCTCATCATTGTCCCATACGTTCAGAACCATAATATAGATCTGTTCCAACAACATCTGTCACTCTCTTTCTACCTCCTCCTCCTCTGACTCGGCCATAACCTCCTCGGGATTCTTACCAGAATCTCTACCATATACTAATTCTTAGGAGGCAGCATATTTCGAAAGTTAATAAGTGGATTAGTCCTTGTGCTCAGCCTTGACTTTTTAGGATCAGTAACCTTGCCATTATCGATTAAATCTTGAATTTCATACCTCAATCGCAAGCAATTGTCAGTGGTGTGACCCTTGCTTTGGTGGAAGTGGCAATATGCACTTTGATCAAAGTTCCTTGGCAAAGGTGTTGGAGAAGGCCTTGGTGCGAGCGGTCTCAACAAACCTGCTGACTTCACTTTCTCGCGTACTTTAGAGAAAGGAGTGCTAAAATTGGAGAATCTCCTTTGTGGCACATTAGTGCTCTCAAATCTAGAGCGGCAGCTGTTGTGTTTTTGTTGGTGGTTAGGGTCTTGGTTGACTGACTTGACCCTTGAAACCTAGACTTATTGAAACTTCCGGCAAGGTTCCCATACTTTTTCTCTTCTCTAATCTTATCCTCAATGGTGATCCCCACCTCATACACTTGTGAAAACTCTATCAATGGTATGTAATAGAGCTTCTCACGGAAAGTTGGCAAAGTCCCCTGAATAAAGATATTGATCTGCTTCTTGGTATCCGGCCGGTTCCTCATTTGAGTGACCTTGGCTCTCCACCTAGCCATGTAATCAGTGAAGGTCTCGTCATTTTTTTACACAGTTGCTTCTAGATCTCTCAAATTAATGCTCATTTGGAGATTATAAGCATACTCCTTGAGGAAAACCATGGTGAGTTCATTCCAATCTCTCCTTACGCTCTTCTCAAGATTACAATACCAAGTTTGGGTAGACCCAGTTAAGGACATCAGGAACATTTTCAAAGTTTCCCTTGACGGCAAACCCACCAACTCCATAATAGACTTGTATTGCATGAGGTGTACCATTAGATCACCATTACCATCATACTTTGCCACTTTTGGCATCTTGTAGGTCACAGGGATAGCTTGCTTTGATTCTAACTCCTCATCACATCATCATCGAGGTCAACGTATTGGTCCATCCCCTTGGACTTCATGAACACATGTAGCTTCTCAAACTTCTTGTCTAATTTTTCGAATTTTTCTGAGATGACTGGCTTAGGCTCAACCTTCTTGGTAGACATTTTCTTAAAAAACTTATCGTCTTGCCAAATGTCATCAATGTGTTGATTTCTTTCTGACTCTCCCTTGGCTTCATCATCTTCAATCACCACTTGCTTTTTACACCCTTATAAGTCCGTAAGAGCTTTTCAAGGCTAGCTTCCACTATCTTCTTAATCATCTTTTTGATTTCAAAAATGAAAATGCTTGGTTCAGCCATTTTATCAATAGAAGTTAAAGCTAGAACTGGCAAATCTGTTTGAATTGGAGAGCGCTCAATCTCAAAGCGGGAGCTCGAAGAACTAGAATGTGCAGAATCAGGTAAATCAGAGGGGGTTGAAGGTTCTTCAACTCTAACCAGGAGACTGTCCACTCTTAACCAACTTCTTGTGAGCAGTAGACACAGTTAAAAAGAAGAAAAGGTTGTTTTGGTTTGAATTTATATGGCAGAGGGAAGAGTCTTGTTGTGGAGTTATGAGCGACGCTTAGAATGGTGATGGTAGTTTGGTGGGCGATGAAGCAATTGAGCAACGGTTTGAAAGTTGCAAAATCAGTCTTAAAAAGTGGGGAAGGGTACACTTTGGTCATGTCACAAGAGAAATAGCTAGTTTTCAGGATACTCTCCAAAAACTCCAATCAGGTAGGCAATCTGAGGAAAATCTACTGTGTCAAAAACAAGTGGAGAGCTACCTTAGTGAACTCATGGAACGGGAAGAGATAATGTGCAAGCAAAGGTCTAGGGCAGACTGGCTTCGGAAGGCTATAGGAATACTAGTTTCTTTCATCAGAAGGCTAATGGTCAATGAAAAAGAAATAATATTACTCAGATATTAGATGATCCAGGTAGAAGCTATTCGAAATAAGAAGACATGGGAGAAATTTTCAATCAATATTTTAAGGAGCTCTTCTCTTCATCAGGTCCATCAATTTAGGAGGATGTTTTGGAAGTGGTGGAGGGGAAGGTTACCCAAGATTAGAATGCTAAACTTTAGAGGCCATACACTCAAGAGGAAGTCTTTGTTGCCCTCAAGCAAATGCATCCTTTTAAAGCTCCTTGTCCGGACGGTATGCATCCTTTCTTTTTTTAGAAATTCTGGTCTATTGTTGGTCCGTCTGTCTCTTCTAAAGCTCTAGCTATTTTAAATGATGGTGTTTCTCCTGCTTCTATAAACCAAACTTTTATTGCTCTTATCACTAAAGTTAGTAATCCTACACATACTAAGGATTTTAGACCCATCTCTTTGTGTAACTTCATTTTTAAATTAGTAACCAAGGTTATTGCGAATCATTTAAAATTAATTTTGCCCCATCTCATCCACCTGTCCCAATCTGCTTTTGTCCCTGGTAGAGCAATAACTGATAATGCCCTTATGGCTTTTAAGATTTTTCACCATATGAAAAATAGAGTGAATGGTAAGAAAAGGGTTATTTTGCATGTAAATTGAACATGAGTAAGGCTTATGATAGGGTGGAGTGGCATTTTCTTGAAAATACTATGATTAAAATGGATTTTGTAAATCATAGGTTGATTTAGTCATGAGAAGTGTGTCCACAGTCTCGTATCTCTGTCCTTTTAAATGGGCAGCCACAAAATCCTTTTGCATCGGAGAGAGGCTTGCATCAAGGGGATCCCTTATCGCCATTTCTTTTTCTGTTTTGTGCTAAGGTCTTTTCTAGTTTAATTCACAGGGCAGATACTAATCATTTGTTACATGGTGGTAATATTTGTAGAGGAGCCCCTTGTGTGTCCCTTTTTTTTTTTTTTTTTTTTTTTTTTTTTGCAGATGATAGTATAATTTTTGGGCATGTAGCGATAGAGCAGGCGACTATAGTATAAAAATTATTACAGATTATGAAAGAGCTTCCGAGCAGAAAATAAATTTAAAAAAATCAGAGATCTCTTTCAGTTGAAATGTATCTACATCGGTTTAGCAGAGTATTAAGGGGGATTTTGGAAGTTCGAGCCATCGAACAACACAAGAAGTACCTGGGTCTTCCTGTTATTATTGGAAGGAAAAAGAAGCAGATGTTTGGCAACCTTATTGACCGTGTTGAAAAAAAACTCAAAGGCTGGAAGGAATTATCACTTTCAAGAGTAGGAAAAGAGGTATTGTTGAAATCTGGCATTCAGACCATACCCACTTATGCGATGATTTGTTTCTTATTTCTAGTTAATACTTGTTCACAAATTGAGAATATGATGGCAAGACTTTGGTGGGCTCAACGAAAGGAAGAGCGATGAATTCATTGGGCAAGATGGAAAAAGCTTTGCTTACCAAAGTTTATGGGTGGTTTAGGCTTTAGAGATCTTCAGGCTATTAATTTAGCAATGTTATCTAAACAGTGTTGTACGCTGATGCAGGACGAGAATTCATTGTTAGCAAGATTTTTTAAAGCCAAATATTACCCAAATAAAAGCTTTATGGAGGCACCACTTAGTTATAAGTCAAGCTTTGTATGGAGGAGT